>NC_059301.1:5139986-5174986 GCF_017591435.1 Portunus trituberculatus
CAGATAATTTTCTGCTTATATCGCTCGCCGAGCTGCAGGACAATAGCAACCTTTTCCCAGCACATAAAATTAGGCAGGTTCGTTGCCTAAATAGACTTATTTTCTAATTGCATCGCCTTCCTATCTGCTGGACAATAACATTTTTTCCCGCCTGTAAAGGAGTCTGCTCAAGGACACCCTCCAAAAAAATTGCAAATAGATAAGTAAATAAATAAGAATATGTAATTGTTCCTAAGTGCTTCATTTGAGGGGATTCTCTAAAATGCGTAGATAATTTTGATTTTGTTGTCTTGATATACTTTGGAAGAGGTCAGGTCGTGGAAAGGAGAAAATTCAACAAAAAGAAGAAAACGGTAGATAGAACCAGACAGAGATTGGAAAGAAAGTCAGTTTATTAAGTTCAGGAGTTATCGATGGTGATATTTTTTAACATTTGGGGGTATAAGAAAAAAGGAGAAACACGTAAAAAGTTTGCAAGTTTACCACCGAAAGGGGTGAAAGGTTAAAGACACTGATTAACCCCTGCATTAATATGTTGAACAGAACAAAGGTGAGATATGGAATTGCCAAATTCAGAAAAGCAGTAATCATGAAAAATATCGGTAAAGGCAGCAACGTATTTCGTGATAGATAGTATAGAAGTGTTACTGGGGTAATATGTATATAATAGAGTTAGTAGTTTATCTTTCTTTCCTCAGTTGATCCCAACAACTCTCGTGCAAAAATTAATCATTCACTTCTTTATTGTTTGTTTCTCGGTGAATAAAGATGAGTCTTCCTTTTGTCTTTTATTAAAGAAATATATTTTTTCTTATATGGGCAACAATCTTGGCACACGACTGCGGTAAAATCACTCACTCAGTCACTCTGTCTTTCACTCAATTTCTCAGTGTCACCGTCAGTGCTTCTCCCTTTTATGGTTTAAGTCATTTCGTGTAACAGGGCTACGTCTGAGTGGAATGGTACCCAGTGTAGGGTGCTCTCGCACCCTATAGTGTCGACGTCATTAACATAGTAATGACGTCTGATCAGAAGTGACGATCCAATCATGGGGGCTTCCTAACTATGACGTACATTACCACCTACCAATGGGATGCTAATACCTAACAAGCTGAACAAGCGGTAAGCTTTATCTGTATGTACTAAACAAGACGGTTTTATGACGGGACGTCATTCACGGTTATACATGCATTCACTTTTGGTTATTCAGCTAGCTTAGGTCTACCTCTATATATTTATATGTATTTAAAATGCCTATTACAGATAATGCTGATAAAATAATTCACGAAATAAATAAATGCCCCCAAAAAAATGAAAATAAAAAGACTATAAAGTATATCAGCGAATAACTTGAGAGAGAGAGAGAGAGAGAGAGAGAGAGAGAGAGAGAGAGAGAGAGAGAGAGAGAGAGAGAGAGAGCGCTAGCAGGGGTGGGGAGAGTGGCGTGAAAATGCTATTATAGGAGAACCATCGTTCCTTATCAACACTACCGTATTCAGAGAAGAAGGAAACAGAACCAGTAAGAGGTTAAATGAAAAAAAAAGTTTCCTTGTTCGAGTGTTTCATAACATGTCTCTCTCAATGCACCTTTACTTTTGTTACAGAACGATACAATAAAGGCAGAAACACTTTCCGGAAAGTCCCAACAATACGTTTGGTAAAAGAAATAACGATAGGAAGAGAAAAGAGTGTACCAGTCGCTGAAACGCTTTTTATACACATCAGCTTAGACAGGCAGGATATTTTCTTGCTGGCATAAGGAATTACGTCTTGTATTCTTTTGTACATTAGACTCTTATTAAAATTGTTTTCAAAAACAATACAAAGACGATTGGTTGTGTTACTAGGCCATAAATTGTTCATATATATATATATATATATATATATATATATATATATATATATATATATATATATATATATATATATATATTTTTTTTTTTTGTGAAACTACCTGAATCCTCTTTAGGGACTGCAGCGCCTCCAGGGTTTTTTCCATGGCGACTTTTATTTGTCTTTAGGCCAGAACTCCTGTTATATGAAAAAAAAAAACTAGAAGGCTCCCAATTAATGACATGATAACATTTTCACATTACTGTAAGAAGAAACACTCTTGAAAATTTTTCTAATGAGAGCAAAGCGTTTCAGAATACTGTGGGATACCTACATCATAATGTAATAAAAGAAGAAACAAGAAATGAAGAAAATATGGATACATGATAGTTAACCAGTACGTAGTGTGTTGTAAACTCAGATATTGACCCAGCTATAAACGGGGATTAGAAGGGTCAAAAGGAAAGTTTTAATGACCCAGGCCAGGGTATCAGGTAAACAAAAGCTATGTTTTATGTGATTGGTGGAAGGTACCCTTGATGGGCGTATTGTTATAGGTCAAGACACGCCTCCTGAGGTCTCTGAGGGAAGGATGGAGAGGAATGGGGCTAAAAGAGTCTAGAGAGGAATCAGAGAGGGAGAGACAGCTCCGGCACTGAGCCGGCCCGACCTCCGGCGGTGGCTTAGGAGGCTGGATGGGCGTTTTACACATTACATGCGAGGAAGTGGAGCTTTTAATTTGCAATAATTTGAGATAATTTAGAACGGAGGAGGAATAAGGATAGGATGTTGAGCCATTATTGGTATACGTGTATGTAATTTATTATTTGGTATATGTTTATGTAATTTGTGTGTAGTAATTGAAAGAATATGACGCTGAGACATAATGTTATGTATTATGAATAGAGTCTCTGTCGGGTACATATCCTTACGTACGTTGCATATGATATGTCTTGATGAATAAGTTACATATTGTGGTTGCGTTGTTTGGATATTGTAATTACCTGTGGAGCGTTGAACTGATATACGTACAGTCACATGAAGGAAGAGAGGAACTTATGAAAATTCATATGACATTCATGGATGGATACGTTACATTGGTTGGATATTGTCATCACTTATATGAGATTCATGGATGGATAAGTCATATTAATTCGATATTTTAAAGTACATATAGCATATAGATGCCGAGAGGAGGTTGTAATTACTGCATATGAGATTCATTGATTAATTAATTACAGTGTTCGGATATTGTAATAACGCTATGAGGATATGCATGGTGTACGCCGTAGAGGTAAAATTTGTTATAGTTACCTTGAAGTAATTCTGACGTAAGAATCTATAGCTGTAAAGAAAATGTTGGAATTTTGCACATGAGATAATTATTTTCATTGGTGAGTTACGATGTTGTATTCGTATATGAAGTCGAAGTAATTCTTATGTATAGTTATGATAGGAAATAGCAGTGATTTGTAATGGAAAAGAAGACTAAACGAAGTGGTGCTTGTATATTTGCCGGCGATGTATCGAACATTTTATATACAAATATTATTTTTGTAAGTAAAAATAGAAAATCCCCCCAGGGTTTTATGACCAGTAGCCAGAAACATTGTGCAACGTCGTGCAACAGCTCGGATCACGACAATACTGTACTACTTATAGTGAGGCTTGAGATAAAGAGAGTAACAGATTTATTCTTACCTACAGTCACCTAACATACTCTAACCTTACCTATCCTACCTTAACCTAACCTTTCCTAACCTGATAAAATAATTCGCTAAATAAATAAATGCAAAAAAGAAAGATAATAAAAAGACTATAAAGAATGATATCAGCAGATAACTTGACCACACTGGTAGGGAAGCTACGGATATATATATATATATATATATATATATATATATATATATATATATATATATATATATATATATATATATATATATATATATATATATATATATATATATATATATATATATAAGAAACAGAGGATAAGGTGTCTTAAAACCTCCATTTTGAAGGAGTTTAAATCTTAGGACGGAGGAAATACAGAAACATACAAGGGGTTCCAGAATTTACCAGAGAGTGATAAATGATTGACAATACAGGTTAGCTCTTGCATTTACATTTAAGTGGTGGACAGATTAATTTCTCTGCTTTGGAAGGATTTAATTTTCTTGTGCATAATTCATCGAATCTGCCGTACAATGAAAGTGACGTAGCGATTCATATTCATTCTAACGACATTTTGCTTGACACTGGCTTTAACGCATTCATAATCAAAACGTCCTTTATCAAGGAAACATCTGCCAAATCTTCGCCAATGAATCGCTCTGCATACTCGTACATTGGCAGTTTTAATACAAATGCATCTTGCATAGTAACGGCTTAAAAAGAACAAAGGATACAGAAAACAATACTTTATATACACACGCGCGGGAGCACGCGCGCACACATATACAATCGCGCGCACACATGCAATCACACACACACATATCCACGCGCGAGCGCACATATCCACACGCGACCACACATATCCACGCGCGAGCACACATATCCACGGGCGCGCACACGTATGCACGCGCGCGCACACATATGCACGCGCGCGCACACATATGCACACGCGCACACACATATGCACGCGCGCACACACATATGCACGCGCGCACACACATGCACACACACACACACACACACACACACACACACACACACACACACACACACTCCGCGTTGTGTAGTGGTTAGCACGCTCGACTCACAATCGAGAGGGCCCTTGTTCGAGTCCTGGGAATCGGCGAAGCAAATGGACAAGCTTCTTAATGTATGGCCCCTGTTCACCTACCAGTAAATAGGTACGGGATGTAACTCGAGGGGTTGTGGCCTCGCTTTCCCGGTGTGTGAAGTGTGTATCTCAGTCCTACCCGAAGATCGGTCTATGAACTCTGAGCTCGCTCCGTAATGGGGAAGACTGGCTGGGTGACCAGTAGGTGACCGTGGTGAATTACACACACACACACACACACACACACACACACACACACACACACACACACACACACACACACACACACACACACACACACACACACACACACACACACACACACACACACAGAAATAAATAAAAAAAAAAATAAAACTGTCTCAAAGGCCTTTGATCTTCAGGGTACAAGATATTACTTCACTGAAAGATAAAAATAATTAAAAACTGTATGAAAACACGCCTTCAGCAAGAGATGAAAGAAAGTGAAGTCTCTAAATGAATAATTCCCGCGAACCATGTGCTATCATGCAGAGCTTGGAAATAATACTCACCCATGACCGTACATACATATACCCGTACTTGTAATCAGGGTACTGGGAAAAAGCAAGCAAGCAAACAAACAAACAATAAAATATTATATGTAGATGGAAGCAGCATGAATACTTTTGAGTCAGCAGATGGTAACTAGTTTGGACCTCATTACGCACAAAAGGAAATCGGCAAGATTGGAGGAATTCATAGACGGGGATAAAGTATTGATACAGAAAGGCATGGTGTGTGCAGGTGTTCTTATGTTGTGAAGCAACATGGGAGAGGAGCTGATTTAACATTAACATAAGTAGCTGAGAGCTTACATTGATTTCATTGGAAATAGGTATGCACATTTCGTATAGGGACTACCACGAATAGACCTGATGGCTTATTGCAGAATCCCTTAGTTTCTTATACTTCTTGTTATTTTTTTAACTCTAAATGATATAAGTTAATCTAATGGTGATCTCAAAAAGGGGTCTTGGTTGTGGAAGGAACTTAGTGATCACTGGTATAGAACACAAGAAGCGGAAACGACATTGCAATCAGCATGATAGTTAATTGCCGCGTGGTAGTTAGAATCATCATTTCATTTGAAGGGCTCCAGAAAATATTACAATCGCGGAAAAATAAGGGTACTTTACAGGTACTAAAAGGTTACAAATTCTTGATTCTTCAGATATTTGCTTGTAAACTTTCCAAATCTTATACTGGACAACGTCATTATACCGAGAGAAACCTTAATAGTCAGAGGTTTACATCAGAAAATAACAATGTTTCTAATTACCAGTGTCGCACAGGGCACCATAACCATTAACGTCTAACTGCTAGAAATTTCCACGGTGCAGTAATTACTGTTATAACTAAAAACTTTCATTAATATTAAAGGTATATAGAATGATTATATTATTAATAATGATAAGAGTAATAATAATAATAATAATTTATAATTATGATAATAATAATAATGATAATGATAATTAATAGTGTTATTATTAGTATTGTCATTACTATTATGCTTAATGTGTGTCAGCACCAGCACGTGGATGTAATTGCAAGCACATGAAATTTTCATAAATGAAGGTGTAAAGTGAACAGTTATAATAAAATGCAACTCTGGAACATTCTGACGCATGATTAGATCATTCCTATTAATTATATCTGAAAAATTATTCAAATTATGTAGTGATACCACAACGTTTTTCGTGTTCAAGCTGTGAGTAATTAATCAAGAGGCAAGTAAAATATCCCTAATGTAATCAGCTCGAAACACAAGTTGAGGCGATCGTTGCCATTCTGGCTCGCATCAGGAAGTCATCTACATTGTCGGCAACAAATCGAGTTTAATGAATAAAAATGTTCTTTTATTGATTCAACTACTAGTGTTTCACCTCAGCTTTAGTTCCTCTCCGCAACTTACTTTGTTCTGATATCTTGTCCTTGTCTTGCCCAGAGAGCTTACACATAATATATTACTTATCAGTTTATATTTGTCTAGCATATTATAACATAGTTTAATATGCTATAGTATATCACTCTATATTTTTTTTCGTTATCATATCCAGGATGATGTATACATAATTAAAGAATTACTTTTATATTGAAACGCTAACACAAATACTGTTCTTCGTGCCTTTGTTAGTGAGTTCCATTTGGGGTGGAACTGTAATCGCCTCCCGGTTCGTGCGACTTTCTTGCCGCTGCACCGCATCTCAGCCCCAAGACGCACTGTTCGGTTAAAGCTGCATTCAGCCACTACAGAGGTGTCAACACTGAGAAGCCTGGAGACCCCTTAATCAAAACGAGGTGATGCCTGGAGCGTGAAGCCAGAGGGACAAAATTTATCTTATCTTTTCATAACCAGAAAGGGCGAGTGCAACCTTCAGGGCAAGATTTCATTATCTAGCAAAGCACAGCATAGCCACACATAAAGATCTTTGTAGTGTGCCGGGGAGAGGACGCTCTTAACACGACTCCCATCAAAAGAGGCGAGAAAGGTTTTTCCATTCCCCTTAGACGCTGTCTGAAGCTGTTTGGAATGGATAAGGCGTCTTCAATATCTCACGCACCACTGCAGTTCTGCTTCTCTTAATATAATTCCATCCCCGCTTTCATGGTTATTGCTCTTAAAAACTTACCAACCACAAGATTCTCTCTCTCTCTCTCTCTCTCTCTCTCTCTCTCTCTCTCTCTCTCTCTCTCTCTCTCTCTCTCTCTCTCTCTCTCTCTCTCTCTCTCTCTCTCTTTCACATGGCCTAGTAATAATGGGGGGATTTAGTATCTCACACTCGCTCTCACCAGTATTTTCACCAGTAGTCTGTCTATCTTTCTCATGTGTGAGTTACCCACTATCTCTTCTCCTCTATTCACGTTCCCATTAATTTTAAATCCTGAGGAATTTCCATAGCTACATTTCTGCCATTTTGGTGCGAGTTGCCTCAAATTCACTAGTGGTGTCTGGAGAAGCTGTAACTATAAAGTGACAATACTTCCAGCGCCCCCCTCTCTCTCTCTCCTTCCCTTCCGAACAACTTTGTACCCTTGACCTCTTTTTGTTTTCTATAAAAAAGAATAAATAAAAAGAAATCTGGAGCAGGAAGTCAGAATGAGGTCGGGGGGGGGGTGTGAATGCCGCGCCGCCACCGCACCCTCCCCTCATGATGATGTACACCACTGTGGAGCGCCTTCGATGCACTTCAAGTTAGCGGCAAGAGCGATGTGACAAGCCAATGAAGGGTGAGCACCGTGGTGTTAAGGAAGACCAGTGTACCATTATGACGGTCCAGGTGCAATATTAATCATCTCATCTGCCTCCAACAGTGTACGTAATTTCTTGTGAAACTTTAGCTGTAGACGGGAATTATTGGTGTCTTAAAACTTGGCAACTCATACATTAAAGAGATCTGCTTTTTTTTTTTAGATACGTATTTTTTTTTATGAATGAAGCGAACACACATGAAAAATACGCATGAATTACTGACGCCTATGAAAATAAAAAATGTTGTTTTATCGTTTAGATACATGCCCCTAAGTGAAAAAAAAAACACATTCGCTGGTAAAAAAAAAAAAAAATGTTAGATAAAAAAAGAATAACGCGAGAATCGTGTTTGTACTTGATCCATCTTGTATGATTAAAAAATTGTTGTGTCAAAACTTTCAAACAGAAAAGTGACATGTATCAAAAAGTTATAAAAGTGAATGAGGTCATAATTGTATGAGTAGTGTGATGCATGTGACTAAAACACACACACACACACACACACACACACACACACACACACACACACACACACACACACACACACACACACACACACACACACACACACACACACACACACACACACCTTTTTTCTTTCCATAACGTGAGAACCTGCTTTGGGATTTGACAGTAATTTCAGGCATCGTCATCTTCGATACTGCGAGCCTCCTTCGACAACTTTGAAGTGCACGGCGGCTGCTGCTGGTGACATTGATTAAACCTAATAAATCGTATGGAAAAGTGCGTTGACTTGTACACGTATTTTTTTTTCATTTGTCGGCGCTTTGAACCGTAATGATATATCATATTCTCGTTCTCTTTCTTAATATCCTGTAGTGGAAATAATTTCGGGTTTTGAAAGATGTTTCTGTCATTCTATTTATTTGTTCATTTTTTTCAGCGCTTAACTTTGATCTTCACGTATTCATAAATATTTTTTTTTTCTCAAGGGTGTTTTCTATGACTTATTTTTTTTATCGATGCTTTACTCGAACCAGTAGCTACTTCTATATATTTCCTCGCCTTCTCTCTTACATTAAACATATTGTAATGAAAACGATTCCAGATTTTTAAGCATGTTTTCATGAATCTGATGTAAATAAACTTAGCAGTTCTGTGCCATCAAAAGAAAAATAAATCTTGCAATACTATTCTTTCATGTGTAGTCTTATGAAAATATGGCTTGAAATTGATCCGGAAAAGAGTCCACAGCGTTTTATAGAGCGAGTTTTTATTTATTTTTTTTTTATGTCTTCACCGGGTAATTTGCCTTGTTAACGTTGAATTACATACTTGTCTAGGGGTAGAACTACGAGTATATCCGCTTTCCTCGATACTTTGTGGTGGTGTTACAGGTAAAGGGACACCTTGACGGGGTTGTTGACTTTGTGGAGGAAAATAACAGATGCTAACTTCTGATCGCTTTTTTTTTTTTTTTTTTAGGATCGTATTGTTGATTGTAGGTGTTCTAGGCGTGCTTAAACTACTTGTGTTTTTGTTTATTGCCCCACTCCCCGTCTCTCTCTCTCTCTCTCTCTCTCTCTCTCTCTCTCTCTCTCTCTCTCTCTCTCTCCATAAGCACTCAAAACTTATCCCTCTCTGTATTGTTTTTCTACCACGTCTTCTTTCGTTGTAAAATATAAATATAGACAAAGAATAAGAAAAATCTAACCTGTCGTTCTACCTAAATATCCATCCATCCATCTGTTTATGTCCTTCTGTTTGTCTGTGTCTGTTTTGTACCTACTATCTACTATCCTGCCCCCAACTTGTACAGTCCATACACTCGCTAAGACCTGAACTGGTGTTTACCAAGGAGTACCCAAGTGGATTATTTTAGAAGACTTGAGAGAGAGAGAGAGAGAGAGAGAGAGAGAGAGAGAGAGAGAGAGAGAGAGAGAGAGAGAGAGAGAGAGAGAGAGAGAGAGAGAGAGAGAGAGAGAGAGAGAGAGAGAGAGAGAGATTTTACGATGTTTGATATTCTTTCATTAAGTGGCATTCTTTTGAATAAAAAATATTATATATATATATATATATATATATATATATATATATATATATATATATATATATATATATATATATATATATATTATATATGCATATTTACAAGCTGGGAGTCTCCTAATCGTACGATCTTTTAAGGACCTGTGGTTTTGTTTTAAATGAATCGTCAAAAAAGGACAGACGGCTGTTTTGCCTGTAGCTTTTCCCTAATGGTAATAGATATGTTGATCCAATATATGTAGAACAGTAAACACCCAATGATGTTAATAATAATGATAATAATGATAATAAAAATAATAATAATAATAATAATAATAATAATAATAATAATAATAATAATAATAATAATAATAATAACAAAACAGTGAAAATAATAATGCCTTTGAAAGTTTTAATAACTTCCACCACAACCTGTTAAAAAGTTGCCGAAATAAAACTAATCCAGGATATTGGACTGCACTGAAAGTGACCGCTCTTGTGTTGTGGCTTCCCAAGTGACGGTAGCAGGGACACGAGTTCCAGGTTGTAAGCGAGTAAGCGAGTAAGCTTAACTAATCCGACGCAATTCAGCGCACTAAGTAACTTCGTGAAATACAACATTGAAATAAACAGAGTTGAGAAAGAGAAAGTTGGATGGAAATAATCACAAATGCTTAATTCGCCAGCTATCAGTTATAATTTGATTATAACTAGCTCATTTCATTTCAGCGTCATTAGCGTAATCTCTCACGAGTTATGTAAGGTACAGATGCAGCAAATCTAAATAAGGATAATGCAGTGAGATTAATTTGTAAAACTTTCTACCTGGAGTAACGAAGGCAAGCTACAACTATCACTAGGTAACCTGACCCAGGCATACATAGCCAAGGGACAGTGGCCAGTAGCAGATGAGCGAGGCTGCGTGTATTGCTTGCATGCCTACGTACCTGTACACAAACACCTCACGATGGTCAATCTTAACAACACATGCGTACCACTCAAACCTTCCTTATCTACCTGATCAAGAACACTGCATTGTGAGGTTTGCGTCGTTAGGTACGAGTAATATTGTGTCGGTATAATTATTTGTTTTGTGTAATAGGGATATTAAATGTCTTAGGGCAACAAAGAGCCGGTATAATTAAAAGACCTCAAGAAGATGTGAGTCCCAAAGGAAAGTTCTCGTTATCAAATCAACGTGGTGACTCTACAAACACATGCAACACTACGCATGTTTTACACGGCCCGGTAGCTCAGTGGTTAGAGCTATAAAGCCAGATAACCGGGGTTCGAGATGGAAATGTATCTCCTTTCACGTGTAGCCCTGTTCACCTGCAGTGAGTAGGTACGGGATGTAAATCGAGGAGTTGTGACCTTGTTGTCCCGGTGTGTGTGTGTCTGTCTCAGACCTATCCCAAGATCGGAAATAATGAGCTCTGAGCTCGTTCCGTAGGGTAACGTCTGGCTGTCTCGTCTGCTGCAGTCAAACAGTGAATGTCTAAAGACATATAGATGAAATGCAATTATGTTCAGTGTACTCAAATGATTCTGTCTCTCTGTCTGTCTCTGTTTCTCTGTCTGTCTGTCTGTCTGTCTGTCTGTCTGTCTGTCCTCCCTCTCTCTCTCTCTCTCTCTCTCTCTCTCTCTCTCTCTCTCACACACTCAGACACACACACACACACACACACACACACACACACACACACACACACACACACACACACACACACACACACACACACACACACACACACACACACACACACACACACACACACACATTGTCGCCTTTACCTTCTCCGACCACAACCAAACTCCATCACCTAATTCCGTCACCTCACCTCACCTCACCCCTGTTTCCCGCTAATTCATTATCAGAACATAAGATCTCACTCCTTACTTCCCACCCTCCTTTCACTTCTTACTTCTCACCTTCCATCACTATCAGAACATATCACTTCTTCAGAACATGTCTCTTTTGCTTCTTCTCCACCAGTATCAGAACTTCCACTTCTTCCTCACCAGTATCAGAACATATCATCTCTTGTTTCTTCCTCCACCAGTATCAGAACATGTCTCTTTTACTTCTTCCTCCACCAGTATCAGAACATGTCTCTTTTGCTTCTTCCTCCACCAGTATCAGAACATGTCACCTTTTTTACCTTACCTCCCTCACTATTACCATGCGTCTGGCGGAGCGACACAGCGGGAATTCATAGCCGATACAATACTCACGGTCGCATTCTTTCCCAGGGCGAATTGGGACAGAGAGAGAGAGAGAGAGAGAGAGAGAGAGAGAGAGAGAGAGAGAGAGAGAGAGAGAGAGAGAGAGAGAATGGACAGTGGCATTTTTCTTTTCTTTTCTTTTTTTTACTTTTTTTTTTTAAGGATGCCGGCGTTCAGTTGTGATACCACGGACAGCGAAACCTCCGGCGCGCTGATATGTCCTCATGTTTCATAGGTTGCCGGTATGTGTGTTTTGTATCGGTGTAGGAAAAGAATAAAGAAAATAAAGAAACAAACGTCGATTTGATCTGTACTTTCTTCTGGTCTTGATCGTTGTTGTTGGCATCTATCGTTATTTTAGTTTATTAGTTCTCTCTCTCTCTCTCTCTCTCTCTCTCTCTCTCTCTCTCTCTCTCTCTCTCTCTCTCTCTCTCTCTCTCTCTCTCTCTCTCTCTCTCTCTCTCTCTCTCTCTCTCTCCACCCCCCTCCCTCCCTACAACATACCTACCTACCTACCTACCTACCTAAGAAGCGTGTCTGAGAATAAGGTATTCACATCTTGATTAGTGACGAAACCCTTTAATCTATTAATTAGCCAGTTAGTCATTCAGTCAGTTAGTCAGTCAGTTTAAATCTTGCTTTACTGGTGTTTTTAATTTCTCAGCTCACAAGATTGGAATTCATCGAAAACTAACCCTTTACCTTACATAATTGTGTCAACTCTAGGAACACGTCTCAGTCACAAACATCATCAACTCCACTCCATCCACAGCTCTCACTCTCTTAACAGTGATGAATAAGGCCTACATTACCAATTAAACTCCTTTTCCTCCTCTCACAAGCTGCCAATATCAGTCACGTAAGAGTCACCTTTGAAAAGCTTGTGTATTCCGTCAGCGATTTCCAACATCAGGAAAAAAGGACTGGTTCATCTTTGCGTAACCGAGTTCTCACCCAGCATGCTAGACTAAGTTCTCCACATTAGAAATTGCACTCGAGGCTTAAAGAAGTGATGCTCAGCGACCCGCAAGGAAGAACATACTTTTTCTGCCTATCAGTCTCAGCACTGACTGAAACTTGGTACAAAAACTCGGTATCTTCCGTCCCTCCAACATTTCCTTCATTTTCCTCCTCTCGCTCGAGTTAGGAGGAAGAGAAGAAGGGAGACGAAGAGGAGGAGGGGTAGGAAGAGATATTTTGGATCAGGAAAATACATAGCAGAATCTTCGATCAACCAGACAAATTTCGAGGTATTTACGCTAAACCCAATTTGGATTCAAGTGGGTTTAGATAAGAGAGGAAGGAAGTGAGGAGGGAAATGAGAAAGGTAGGGAGGCAGAGAGGCAGAGAGGCAGAGAGAGGCAGAGAGAGAGAGAGAGAGAGAGAGAGAGAGAGAGAGAGAGAGAGAGAGAGAGAGAGAGAGAGAGAGAGAGAGAGAGAGAGAGAGAGAGAGAGAGAGAGAGAGAGAGAGAGAGAGAGAGAGAGAGAGAGAGAGAGAGAGAGAGAGAGAGAGAGAGAGAGGAAGTGGGAAACAGATGGAAGAAGGAAAGGAAAGGAAGGAAAGAAGGGAAGGCTTATGAGGGAGAGATAAGAAGATGAATGAGAGAGAGAGAGAGAGAGAGAGAGAGAGAGAGAGAGAGAGAGAGAGAGAGAGAGAGAGAGAGAGAGAGAGAGAGAGAGAGAGAGAGAGAGAGAGAGAGAGAGAGAGAGAGAGAGAGAGAGAGAGAGAGAGAGAGAGAGAGAGAGAGACAACGACCGCTCCGCCTACCTCCACTGCTTCCACCGCCACACAGAGCGACTGTGACACCTCCCCAGCGTCCACTGTCACTCCTTCTGCCACACAGAGTGACTGCTCGGTACTCACTACCACGTCTACCGCCACACAGAGCAGCAGGGACTCTTCCTCCATAAACACAGCGAACGGAGTAGATCGCGGTGCCTCTGTTCGCCCACGAACCTCTCCTCAGACCACTTCAGGAGATTGGAGAAAAAGAAATCTAAGAGGAAGTGCAGCAGGACGCGAGGAGGGTGTCCAGCGAAGGACTGAGGACTCACCAGGCCACCAAGCAGACACAAAAGCGAGCCAAGGCAAAAGTGTGTGAGTACTGCTCACGGAAAGGACACACTTCTGCTACTTGCCACGCCAGAACTGACGATTTACGTCAGGAGCGTCTCCTACAGCGGCTTCTTACGGTGGAAAGATACACAGCCACACCCTTCCCACCTGCAGCGCCTCAGCCCGCCCACCCCCTCACTTCATTTCAGTCCTTGCCACAACCTCGCCCACTCCTTCCTCAGCCTGGTATCTGGAATCAGAACCAGGGGCGGCAGTGGACCACTCCTCTTCACCAGTACCAGCAGTCGGCCGCGGACCCTAACCACCACCTCGGACTAGCAGGCCTCGCTCACTACCATCCCTCACCATGGTACAGCCAGCTTGCCCCGCCGCCAACTAAAGGTCGTCTCTAGCAACGTCCGTGGTCTCCGGACTAACCTTGCAGACTTATACCACAACTGTGTGCAACGACACAATGCAGACGTTGTTGTGGTGACCGAGACATGGCTGAACAGTGAGGTGGAGCCCACGTATGGCAGGATGCAGGGCTTCACCCACTGGGTGAGGAGGGACCGACAGGAGCGAACAGGAGGTGGAGTGGCTGTCTGCTTCAAGGAAGGAATGCAGGCCCAGCTACTCGACATAGACACGCCTCCAATGATGGAGATGATGTACTTCCGAGTAATGCTGGCAGACCGCTCAGCCCTCCTGCTGTGTGCCCTGTATCGCGCCCCCCGCGACAAGGGCCTGACTCACTCCTGTACCTGACTGAGACCTTAGACAACCTGATGATGGCACACAGCTGCAGCCACGTGCTGATTGTGGGGGATCTCAATCACCACCTGGAAAGAGACGCCTACGAGAATCTCCTGGAGGTGCAGGGTCTGACAGATCATGTCACCTTCCCCACACATGAACGAGGAGGGACATTAGACCCTGTCATCTCAGACTACCAGGAAGACAAGCTTCAGTGTCATCAGCTGGGGCTCGTGGGCAGCTCTGACCATCACGCTGTACTGACACAGCTGGAAGTGGGCGTGGCTCAGGACGAGGCCACCACCCGCACCATCTGGCTGTGGAACAAAGCAGACTGGGCTTCCCTGCGCCGCGACCTGACCCACACCCCATGGGCCACTCTGCTACAGGGAGGAGCAGAGAGTGAAGCACTTGCACTCACCTCTCACCTTCTCGCCCTCCAGAGACGCCACGTCCCACACAGGGGAATACACCACCAGATCGACGGATCAGCCATGGTTTGGCTACCGTTGCCGTGTTGCTGCCGAGGCAAAGTATGCTGCCTGGCTCCGCTACAAGAGGAACCCGACTCGGCGCAACAAGGACCTGCACAGGGCTGCATGCAGGAGGATGGTGGTAACCAGCAAGTGGGCCTTAAAAAAGTGGGAGGAAAGCCTGCGCCGGAAACTGTGTGGCACTGGCGTAGGAAACAAAACTTGGTGGTCTCTTGTTAAGGACAAACAAGGAACTGGCCACCAAGAATCCATCCCTCCCCTCAGCAAGCAGGACGGTACTGTCGCCACCAGCAGTAAGGAGAGGGCACAGTTGCTGGCTTCCTTGTTTGCTGGAAAAATGAAGGTCGGAATCCACAGCAGCCACCGCCTCAGCTGGTCCAGCAATGTGAGAAGACTGTCACCATGGTGGAGGTGACGCATCAGCAGGTGAAGCGATTATTGCGGGGGCTGGACACACAGAAAGCCACCGGCCCTGATGACATCAGCCCGCACCTGCTGAAGCGATGCTCCCAGGAACTGGCTGCCCCTCTCACCCAAGTCTTCACAACTTGTGTACGGGAAAACGTCTGGCCTTCAGTGTGGAAGGAGGCTCGAGTAGTTCCCGTACACAAAAAGCTCCAGGACGGACCCAAAAAACTACAGACCCATATCCCTGTTGTCAGTGGTGGGTAAAGTGTTTGAGAGGGTCGTGGCAGAGGTGGTGTGTAGCCATCTCAAGGACAATGCCCTCCTCTCAGACCAACAGTTTGGGTTCAGACCTGGAAGGTCAACCTCCGACCTAATGATGCTTCTCACCAGGCATTGGCAGGACGCCCTCGACGACGGCAAGGACACTATAGTGGTTGCTTTGGACATAGCAGGAGCTTTTGATAAAGTATGGCACAACGGATTACTAGAAAAGCTTCGTGCTAAAGGCATCCAGGGTGGCTTGCTACGACTCTTGGGAAATTACCTGCAGGACAGAAGCCTCAAGGTGGTTGTCAACGGGCAAACATCTGAGTCCCTGCCTGTGGAGGCATCAGTGCCACAGGGTTCAATTCTTGGCCCACTCCTGTGGAATATCTACGTGGATGATCTTCTCCAGCTACTGCCAGGAGTCATGGCCTATGCTGATGACTGCACCCTCTCCTATACCTATCCACGCCAGGACAGTGGGCGGGCTGCTGAGGCCATCAATCAGCAGCTACGAGTGATAAAGGAGTGGGGTGCTCGCTGGCAAGTGACATTCGCGCCGGAGAAGACACAAGCAATGGTTGTCTCTCGGTCCCCAGCCGCCATGGCAGCAATGGCAGGAAAGTTGTCTTTTGGCGCTGCTGCTCTCCCACTCCAAGATGACGTCAAGATACTTGGAGTGGAGGTGGATCGAGGGCTGAGGTTTGACAGGCATGTCAAAACCATTGCCAAGAAAGCCTCTCACAGGATCTCCGCTCTCAGAAGGATCGCCAGTTTCCTCGACAGGAAGGGAGACTGCTGCTGTACAAGGCACAGGTGCGGCCCCACCTTGAATACGCAGCTCTCTCCTGGATGTCCTGTGCCGCCACACACAGAAGGAGACTGGACAGCATCCAACGCCGCGCCATACGGCTAGTAGATGCTGCACTACCACCTCACCCAGAGCCTGAGCGTCCCCTTGATTCACTGGAACACCGCAGAGACGTGGCGGCGATCGTAGTGTTCCATAAGGCACAGGTGCAAAGAGTGCCACATCTGGCAGGGCTGCGTCATCCTCTAAGAGTCACCGCACGGAGCACGAGAACGGTGCTCAATGGTGGTGACGCCGTAGAGGTGCCGCGATCCCACGGGTGTCAGCATCAACGCACCTTCGCAGGACGCGTCTCCAGGATGTGGAACTTGTTCACGGCCGCGGTGCCTCACGTCCAGGAGATGAACACTCACAGTGTCAAACTGATGGCACATAAGTGGAGACAGACACTGCCAACTCCTCTGACACTCTTTGTGACGTGACACTCAGTGTAGTGCAGTGCGTGAATAGTGCTAGTGAAGTGAAACGAATAGTGCTCCATTTACATGCTGACCATCTTGTATATTATCTATTTTTAAGTCTTGTAAATATTGTAGAGAAATAGATTGTAGTACCCTTAGAATAGGTAGCACACGACAGTGCGCCTTTGGGTACATGTTCCTTTGTATAAAGTTTTGTTTAAAAAAAAAAAAAAAAAGAGAGAGAGAGAGAGAGAGAGAGAGAGAGAGAGAGAGAGAAGGATGCTAGAAGGGTGGCACTGCATTGGTTGGTCCTCACGGCTGTCGCTATTAGTGAATCAACGCTTCCTTGACCTGCATGAGGTTCGTCATTAACAGCTGGTTACTCATAAACACACGAACTTTTATGAGTCCATTTCTATTTCATATCTATTGGTTTTCGCTTATTAGCACAACACAAAATCAACGGCCCTACAAATCAGATCTATATACATAACTCTCTCAATATCTGGCTGAGCGATGTTGAGTTCACACACAGCACACGCTTGCTGATTACCGATGCCAATGTATAGCAAAAAATTACTTGTGTCGACAAATGAAAAACAAGCAAACAGCAGCAGTATTGACATCCAAACCATGCTACAGATTTATACATATATTCATCATTGTCATGCGAAATATCTGCCACTTGGAATATAGAAGAAAAGGATAATAAAGATAACAATAATATGTGAAGTTAATTGTGAAACTGTAAGCAGTAACATTGTCATCTTATCGGTCCTGCTAGAGATTGTCAAAATGAATAATACATTATGGCCTACAGGGATACTTTACATGTAAAGACACAAAGATCATTTACATTTCGCAGACTTAAGTTTCTTAGCAGTCAACATCTGTCTGGCTCGGCAATGGGTAGTGACTCCTGGGAGCAGGAGGCTGCCAGACACAGGACTGGTCTGCTTTGTGGTGCGTGACTAACAGGAATATGTTGTCATTTTCCGGCTCATACCATTATGGTGTTATGTTGATTTGGAAATGGCATTCATAGTAGTCTAGTAGAAAGCATAATTGAAAATGTTGCTCCTTCTTATCTGAAGTGATAGTGAAAAAAAAAGTGCATTAAAGAGTCGGCTCACGTTGACCCTCAAGAGAAACGAGACTAACGTGGTAGCGATTAGCGGGAAAGAAATGAAGAATGCGTGGGGAGGACGCTGCTGGTGATGCACCACCAGACAAGAGTGAGAGAGGTGGATTCAGGTTTAGGTTCATGAATGCACTGCAGGAAGAGATGCTGGTGGCAGAAGACACATGCGAGTTGGTAAACTTTAGACGATGATTCCATACTTGTCAAATCTTACGTTTTTTTGGCGTAGTCTTACGTAATTTCTATTATTTTCAAGTGTTACGGCGTAAATTGAAAATATTACGTTTTTATCCACATATGATGTATTTTCTTTTAATGCGTCTGTTTTAAACAATTTGAAATAAATTCCCCTTTTCAAGTGTTATGAATATGACACCTCTCCCAACACATCGAGGTGTGGTACTGTGCTTCCTTCAGTTCCTTGGCAGTGATGAAAGGGTCTTTTTTTCACTTCACGCTCCAGCAGCTTGTCTGTCCTTGGATGTATCTTTCTTTTTCTTAGCATTTAATTGCCGTTTTATACACAAACTTATGGTCTCTAGCGCAAAATCTTACGGCAAGACACCGCAATAGCTTGACAAGTACGTGATCCATTATGGTGACTTCTAATTGAACTGGCCATAGAACAGCTTATAGTGTGACCTGCTGCAACATACAAATAACTACGCCATTACACCAAATATACTTAATTTAAGGGAAAAGAAATCCTCATAAATATAATCTCTTCTTATGTAGATAGGTAAAAGATACAATGGATAGCAGCAACTGTACATGGGTCGCAAGTGGAACTATTGTAATTTGTCATCAGGAAGTAACGGGGCTTGTAAAGTCAAGACAAAACACGCTTCCCAATTCTAGCCGCTAGGCATTCACTTCCCTGACACGCCTGATGCCGCCGGCACCCACCAACAACAAGGCCGGACATGGCTTTGGTTAATCATCATCACCTCGCCACACGCTGCGCCAGAATTTCTGAAAGGTTTTACCCGCCACGACGCATTATTCTTGTTTGGATATAATGATCGCAACGCAAGGAAAAAGAAAAAAAGAACTTCAAAGTTGTATTCTAGGATATTCTGAATTGTTCATATAGGTAGGTGTACACTTAAAGATGTTCCTATGCTCAGTTTATTTCCCACCTTATCAAAACCATCCATATTTATGTCAAACGCATGCATTTTGCCGTCCTCTGATGTATTCAAACCTAAATGTGCTATCATTGCCGTCTCTTTAATAATCGAATCTCATAGGTAAACAAAAAGCATCTTAGTGTGTCATGCCTCACTTTGGCTCTATAGAGACACATCAATTTGGAATGAATTTATCCTGGTGCTCTCTACTGTTATCAAATCCATGTAGCAGAAAGCATCACAGCTCGAGGCCACAATTATTGATCACCAAAACCAAAGTAATTTTTGATAGACCTTGATTGTCCTGGTGCTTCATCTCGTTTTTTTGCTTCCTTTTCCTCGTCATCTTTACCCTTTCTGATATTGCTTCGCTGTCTCCTTTGCGCCTTTTTGTTGTGTGTCAAGTCCTCGGTAAGCCGTCCTCTCACATAATTTATTTACCTTCACTCCACTTTAATCTTACCTTCCTTGCCTGCTTTCCCATCGTAGCTCAGGATTCCTCATCTTTTTGCCAGCATAATCCTCTTCTCTGCTCAACGTTCATATTATAGTATCCTCCTGTAATCATCACTGTCCTTATAGAAGAAAAGATATTGCGCTGGTGCGGACATGTTACGAGAAGAGAAGAGGACTGTGTAGGCGACTGAACATACATTCTCGTATAGCATAGGATCTTTGAAGAAGATTGACCGAATTTGAAATGATTTTATCTTTGAATTCAATCACAAACCAATTACAGACCAGGTTTTACCATTTGAAAACCAGATTACGAAATATTCTTTACCGTCTTTTGAGATAGTAAGAATTGCAGAGGAGCAACAGTTTCACAGCAAGTCCATCCTATAAAGAATCGTGCATTGAGGACTATAATATATTTCAAGAAAAACGTATATTCAATAAGATTCCTCTTGATAAGAATGTAACAAAACACGGGAACCTGCAGTACACCAACCAACCATCAGGACTACACGTGGAAATCGTTGGTTAAAACACGCCTATCTGTCTCTGCCTATCATGCTCATTCATTAATTAGTGTGATCTGTCTGATGTGCTCAAACCGTGCGAAGGAAGCAGGTGATTGTGCCCAATGTAGTGCACGTGACAGTCCAGCGCCACTTAGCACCATGCCCTCTCTCTTTACTATAGTCTGAAACGCTTCTATAACACCTCATTGACTGCTTCCCAAAGGCTCTAGTTGATGTAACTCAGGTTTGTAAGGTTTTTATCGTTCCAGTGATAGATTAACACAATTTCTACAATATCAATTCACGGGAGAAGCACTCTTGACTACCCGGTTAAACACTTCTGTGGCCTTTGAAAATGGTCATAGCGAGAGCATAGCGTTTCAGAATACTGGCTCCAATCACGAGTGAAGTGCTCGTCATTGCGGTAGAACTCACAGCCTAATTCACAAAACTTTGTCTCTTTTTAACCGAAATAAAATTATAAAACGCCTACAATCATATATTCCTGGTCATGGCCAGCTGACATACATAAATAGACTCATACATACATGCATACATATATAGCCTACATTCATATACAGTGCCGTTACTGTGTTATACAATGCTATATTTGAAACCAAAATTGAATGAATCGGTCGTGTGCTGGTGATAGGTTTTGATTTTATTACCCATAAGTGTGTGCGTGTGTGTGTGTTGCAATTTATTAATTTGTGGTCAATAAAACATTTATCTATTTATGTGTGTGTGTGTGTGTGTGTGTGTGTGTGTGTGTGTGTGTGTGTGTGTGTGTGTGTGTAATTCACCTCGGCAATTCACCACGGTCGCCTACTGGTCACCCAGCCAGTCTTCGCCATTACGGAGCGAGCTCAGAGCTCATAGACCGATCTTCGGGTAGGACTGAGACCACAACACACTCCACACACCGGGAAAGCGAGGCCACAAGCCCTCGAGTTACATCCCGTACCTATTTACTGCTAGGTGAACAGGGGTTACACATAGGAGGCTTGCCCATTTGCCTCGCCGCTTTCCAGGACTCAACCTGGACCCTCTCGATTGTGAGTCGAGCGTGCTAACCACTACACCACTGTGTGTGTCTCTGTGTGTGTGTACGTACGTGTGTTGCAATTTATTAATTTGTGGTCAATAAAACATCTATCTATTTATGTGTGTGTGTGTTTCACTGTTTGATCTGCTGCAGTCTCTGACGAGACAGCCAGACGATGCCCTACGGAACGAGCTCAGAGCTCATTATTTCCGATCTTCGGATAGACCTGAGACCAGGCACACACCTTACACCGGGACAACAAGGTCACAACTCCTCGATTTACATCCCGTACCTACTCACTGCTAGGTGAACAGGGGCTACACGTGAAAGGAGACACACCCAAATATCTCCACCCGGTCGGGGAATCGAACCGCGGTCGTTTGGCTTGTGAAGCCAGCGCTCTAACCACTGAGCTACAGGGTGTGTGTGTGTGTGTGTGTGTGTGTGTGTGTGTGTGTGTGTAATTCACTGTTTGATCTGCTGCAGTCTATGACGAGACAGCCAGACGTTACCCTACGGAACGAGCTCAGAGCTCATTATTTCCGATCTTCGGATAGGCCTGAGACCAGGCACACCACACACCGGGACAACAAGGTCACAACTCCTCGATTTACATCCCGTACCTACTCACTGCTAGGTGAACAGGGGCTACACGTGAAAGGAGACACACCTAAATATCTCCACCCGGCCGGGGAATCGAACCCCGGTCATCTGGCTTGTGAAGCCAGCGCTCTAACCACTGAGCTACCGGGCCGTGTGTGTGTGTGTGTGTGTGTGTGTGTGTGTGTGTGTGTGTGTGTGTGTGTGTGTGTGTGTGTGTGGAGGTAATGTGTTCAACTACAAGAGTTTGTTGTGGTAAATCACCTTGAATCACCACCATCACCACCACCACCACCACCACCACCACCACCACCACCACCACCACCACCACTACCACGGCTTTATCATATTGATCTGATTAAATGGTTTTCTAGTCTTTTACTCGTGCTGCTATCGTCACTTTGTTCAGACTGAAGGATTCTGTCACGCTGGTGAGTTATGCTACAGTGGAAATATGGCTGGTTACTCGTGTTATAGCTACTGAACGCTGCTAAGTTACTCGCGACATGCTAATTTTGATAAGTTAGCACTAGTTCAGGGGGTGCTGTGAACTTTCCGTTAAAGCTAGTTGTGATCTCGCTGAACATTTCCCTTTGTGTCTCACAACTTAAGGGGGGCAGTCACAGCCTGCCCTCTAAAGACAACTCTCCTTCTTCACACAAAACTACATGCACTTACCCCCCCCCCCCACACACACAACGGAGAAGATAGGGTAACAGCATAAGTAGAAGGATTAGAGGTATGGAAAAAATCAAGAATGTTGGGCGTATCTCCAAGACGGTCAGGAGTACGAGTATAATCATGGAGGATAGTAAAGTTGAAGGTTAGTTCACTAGGATGGTCAGTGAAGGGAGAGGAAAGCAACAGCTTGTGTTGAGCATTAAAATCTCCAAGGATGGAGATCTTAACGAAGGGATTGAGGGACAGAATGTGCTCCACTTTGGAAGTTCGATAGTCAAAAAATTTACTATAGTCAGAGGAGTTAGGGGGAGAAACAGACAGCACAGATAAATTTTGTTAGAGAGTGACTATTGAGTCGAAGCCATATGGTGGAAAACTCGGAAGATTCGAGACCGTGGACACGAGAACAAGTTAAGTCGTTGCACACATAGTAAATGCAACATCCAGCTTTAGAACGTAAATGAAAATAGAGAAAGTAGGAGGGAACAGAGAAGGAGCTACTGTAGTATTGTCAGTTGCCTCAGACAGCTGTGTTTCGGTGAGGAAAGGAAGATGAGGTTTAGTAGAGGAGAGGTGGTGTTCTACAGATTGAAAGTCGGAACTAAGACCGCGAATATTGCAGAAGTTAATGAAGAAAAAGTTGAAGGAGGTGTCATCGAGAGAGCAGTCCGACCTGGGGACATTTGTGGTCCCCTCCCCAGAAGGGGACTCCGAGGCTGGATTTGGAGTCGCCATGTTTTAACTTTGATTTTGAAGTGAAGGGTATGTGTGTGGTAAGTGCATGTAGTTTTATGAGAAGTAGGAGAGTTGTCTTTAGAGAGCAGGCTGTGACTGCCCCTTTGAGTTTTGAGTCACAAAGGGCAACGTTCAACGAGATCACAACTAGCTTTAATGAAAAGTTCACAGCACCCCGGAACTAGTGCTTTTAGACCTCGCTGGGAGTAAATGATCTTTTCGGTAGGTGTTTACTACCTCCTCCTTTTAACTAAAGGCAGCAGAGAAGGTTTTAAGGCCGCCTCACACCGGAGGCGAGACACCCTGATATTTCCAGGACCTAACGAAATATACCCAAGAGTACTTAAGAAGTGCAAGGAGGTCGTCAGTAAGACGTTAGCAGTGTTTTTTTTAGGATGTCACTAGAGTCAAGTGAGATAACGATAATGTGGAGAGAAGCTAATGTTGTACCCATATTTAAGAAAGGAGATAAAACTCTAACGTCTAATTACAGACCTGTCAGCTTAACTTCAATTGTGGGTAAATTAATGAAATCAGTAATAGCGGAAAACGTTAGGGAGTACCTAGATATCTACAACATGGCTCTACGAGAGGAAGTCGTGCCTTACAAAGTTGTCAAGTTTTAATAGTAAAGTTTATGGAGCAGCAGAAAATTGTGATAATTACGACATCCTATACTTAGATTTCAGTAAAGGGTATGATAAGGTACCACATCAGAGGCTCTTGAGAAAGGTTAGGGCGCAAGGGATAGAAGGGAAAATATTAGGCTGTATTAAAGCATGGTTAGGCGATAGGCGACAGAAAGTATTAATTAATGGATCTAATTAGGAGTGGAGTCGAATAATTACTTGGCTGCCACAGGATTCAATTTTAGAGTCATTGTTATTTCTAACATATATTAATGACTCGGAAAATGGAATTAGTAGTGTTATTAGTAAATTTGCAGACGACACGAAGATAGAAAAATTGATCAGGTCAGATTTGGATGCCATCGCCTTGCAGACAGATTTAGATAGGATGAACGAATGGACAGACAAATGGCAAATGTTGTTCGACATTAACAAGTGCAGGGTATATAGCGAAGGTAGATGAAATCCACACAATAGGAACACGATAAATAACGAGGTACTAGGAACCTTCCATTAAAGCTAGTTGTGATTTCGCTGAACGTTTCCATTTGTGTCTCACAAATCTAAGGGACAGTCACAGCTTGCCCTCTCAAAATTCAAAATGGCGATTCCAAATCCAGCCTCGAAGTCCCCTTCAGGAGAGGGGACCAGAAATGTCCCCAGGTCAGACTGCTTTCCTGATTGCGACCCAGAATGTCTTGACACCTCCCTCAAATTTTTCTTCATTAACTTCTGCAACATTCATGGTCTTAGATCTAATTTTAAATCTGTAGAACACGACCACTCCTCTACTAAACCTCATCTTCTTTTACTCACCGAAACACAGCTGTCTGGGGCAACTGACATATCCCCTTTTCTGTTCCCTCCTACTTTCTTTATCCTCATTTTCTTTCCAAAGTTGGATGTTGCGTCTAAGTGCAAAACGACTTAACTTGCTCTCTTGCCCACGCTCTCAAATCTTCTGAGTATTCCACCATCTGGCTTCGACTCAAGAGTCACTCTCAAACTAAATTTATCTGTGCTGTCTATCTCTCCCCTCTGACTATAGTAGATTCTTTGACTATTTAACTTCCAAAGTGGAGCACATTCTGTCCTCTACCCTTTCGAGGAGATCTCCATCCTTGGAGATTTCAATGTTCACCACCAGCTTTGGCTTTCCTCTTCCTTCACTGACCATCCTGGTGAACTAGCCTTCAACTTTGCTATCCTTCATGACCTAGAGCAACTGGTGCAACACCTTACCCGTAATCCTGACCGTCTTGGAGATACGCTCAACATTCTTGATCGTTTCCATACCTCTAATCCTTCTGCTT
This sequence comes from Portunus trituberculatus, assembly GCF_017591435.1. NCBI lineage: Eukaryota > Metazoa > Arthropoda > Malacostraca > Decapoda > Portunidae > Portunus > Portunus trituberculatus. The sequence goes on from NC_059301.1 coordinate 5,165,583, forward strand.
ATGTTGTTACCCTATCTTTTCTGTTGGGCTCCTCCGATCACAATCTCATTTCTGTATCTTGTCCTGTTTCTCCAATTCCTTCTCAGGATTCCACAAAACGGAGGTGCCATTGGCGTTTTGCCTCTGCCAGTTAAGGGGACCTGAGGAGGAGACACGCCCAACATTCTTGATCTCTTCCTTACCTCTAATCCTTCTGCTTATGATGTCACCCTTTCATCTCCATTGGGCTCCTCCGATCACAATCTCATTTCTATATTTTGTCCTATTTCTCTAATCCCTTCACAGGATCCCCAAAGCTAAGTTGCCTCTGGCGTTTTGCCTCTGCCAGCTAGGGGGACCTGAGGAGGTATTATGCTGATTTTCACTGGAATGATTATTGCTTCCGTGTCAGAGACCCATCTCTTTGTCCTGAACGCATGACAGAGGTGTTAGTATCTGGCATGGAGGCGTACATTCCTCATTTTTTTTTATCTCAACCTAAACCTTCTAAAACTTGGTTTAACTCAGCCTGTTCTCGTGCTATACATGATAGAGGTTGCCCACAAAAGGTACTTGAGTCTTCCATCTCCTGAATCTCATGCACTTTATATCTCTGCCCGGAATCATGCCAAGTCTGTTCTTCAACTTGCCAAACACTCCTTCATAAATAGAAAATGTCAAAATCTTTCAAACTCAAACTCCCCTCGAGACTTCTGGCATCTAGCCAAAAACATCTCAAATAACTTCACTTCTTCATCTTTCTCTCCTTTATTTCATCCTGATGGCACCACTGCCATCTCTTCTGTCTCTAAAGCTGAACTCTTTTCTCAAACCTTTGCTCACAACTCCACCTTGGACGATTCTGGGCTTGTCCTCCTCTCCTCCTCCCTCTGACTATTTCATGTCTACAATTAAAATTCTTCGTAATGATGTTTTCCATGCCCTTGCTGGCCTAAACCCTCGGAAGGCTTATGGACCTGATGGGGTCCCTCCTATTGTTCTCAAAAACTGTGCTTCCGTGCTTGCACCTTGCCTGGCCAAACTCTTCCAACTTTGTCTATCGACTTCTACCTTTCCTTCCTGCTGGAAGTTCGCCTACATTCAGCCTGTTCCTAAAAGGGTGACCGTTCTAACCCTCAAACTACCGTCCTATAGCTTTAATCTCTTGCTTGTCTAAAGTTTTTGAATCTATCCTGAATAGGAAGATTCTCAAACATCTGTCACTTCACAATCTTCTGTCTGATCGCCAGTATGGCTTCCGTCAAGGTCGCTCTACTGGTGATCTTCTGGCTTTCCTTACTGAGTCTTGGTCATCCTCTTTTAGAGATTTCGGTGAAACTTTTGCTGTAGCGTTAGACATATCAAAAGCTTTTGATAGAGTCTGGCATAAAGCTTTGATTTCAAAACTGCCCTCCTACCGCTTCTATCCTTCTCTCTGCAACTTTATCTCAAGTTTCCTTTCCGACCGCTCTATTGCTGCTGTGATAGATGGCCACTGTTCTTCTCCTAAATCTATTAATAGTGGTGTTTCTCAGGGTTCTGTCCTGTCACCCACTCTCTTTCTATTATTCATTAAAGACCTTAACCAAACATCTTGCCCTATCCACTCCTACGCTGATGATACCACCCTACATCTTTCCACGTCCTTTCAGAGACGACGAACTCTTCAGGAAGTCAACAGATCACGCAGGGACGCCACAGAACGCCTGACTTCCGATCTTTCCAGGATTTCTGATTGGGGCAGAGAAAATCTAGTAGTTTTCAATGCCTCAGAAACTCAATTCCTCCATCTATCAACTCGACACAACCTTCCAGACAACTATCCCTTCTTCAATGACACTCAACTGTCTCCCTCTTTTTTTTTTTTTTTTTTAAGTTTATACCATGTGGGCTTTTCACGAGAATTTATGGGCTAAAGGGGATACTTTTTGTGGTACCTCCTATCTCAAAGCCCACCCGCTAGGAAACCGTTGCCCCGAGTGAGGAAGCCCAACCTACACTCGGACCGTGGACAGGATTCGAACCCGTGCGCTTGGAGATCCCTCGGACCCCAAAGCACGCATGGTTCCACTGTACCACGGCGGCCCCTCTTCCACAATGAATATCCTCGGTCTGTCCTTTGCTCATAATCTTAACTGGAAATTTCACATATCATCTTTTGCTTAAACAGCTTCTATCAAGTTAGGTGTTCTGAGGCGTCTCCCCCAGTTTTTTTTCGCCCCTCCAACTGCTTACTCTGTATAAGGGCCTTATCCGTCCCTGTATGGAGTACATGTTTGGAGGGGTTCCAGTCACACAGTTTTACTAGACAGGGTGGATTCAAAAGCTCTTCGTCTCATTAGCTCCCCTCCTCTGACTAAATGTCTTGAGCCTCTTTCTCACCGCCGGAATGTTGCATCTCTTTCTATCTTTTATCGCTATTTTCATGCTAACTGTTCTGCTGATCTTGCTAACTGCATGCCTCCCCTTCTCCTGCGGCCTCGCTGCACAAGAGAGAGAGAGAGAGAGAGAGAGAGAGAGAGAGAGAGAGAGAGAGAGAGAGAGAGAGAGAGAGAGAGTAAAAGAGAAAATTTCCTGGATAAGATGAGACATGATAGAACCATATAAAAAGTAAACAAAAAGGGGCCGCCGTGGTGCAGTGGAACCGCGCGGGCTTTGTGAGCCCCAGGGCTCTCAAGCCCACGTGTTCGAATACTGGCCAAGGTCCGAGGTTAGGAAGGGCATCCACTCGGGGTAACGGTTCCCAAATGCCAAAACCAATGTCCTCCTGACTCCTCTGTCAGGAGGCACTGTCTTAGCCCTAATATAATAAGGAAACCGGACGTAAAAACTAAAAAAAAAAAAAAAAATAAATAAATAAAAAGTAAACAAAAAAATTACTACCATTACATAACAGATATGAATCCTGTACACTTTCTGGTAAACTCTGAAACTCCTGCCTGTTTCTGTATTTTCATCTTACGACTTGACTTCTTTTAAGAGGGATGTCTCAAGACATTTGTCCCTGAATTTTAGTTAACTCACGTGTCTTTTAAGAGAACTGGCACCACAGTGGGCCTTTTTTTTCCATATTTTGTTGCCCTTGGCCTGTTGTTCCTCCTGCATAAAAAAAAAAACTACCTGCTATGAATTGCCTCATCATACGTGGTAATTACTCCACGAAAGGATGTCAAGGATGAGGGTAATGTACCAAAATTAATAACGTTGCTATTTATGTATCTCTATTATCAATGTTTGAGCACACTTAATATAATGATTCATAGGTGATTTGTTTTACTGATCACAGCCATCATCGTAGGGCCGAGGAAAGGCAGTTCCTTCTCTGACAAGTATTGATGAGTAAGCGTGACAATAAGAGATGGAAACAAGTTCTTGGTCTCAATTTCTTATAAGATAACATTATACAATGGTATGGAACACTTTCAGAATATTACACTGTTTATAAACAACACATGCAATCAACTTGGCACTATGACATTCAGTTTCTATTAGAAAATTACGATATCTACCTCAGTCACTTTCCTGGTCGTGCTTGTGTGGCGTTGTCTAACCTAAACTAACCTAACCTAACCTGTGTAGTGAACTCCATCCCACAAAACAAGTACGCATCGACTTGAGGCTTTATATAACATTGAGTGGTGATTCTTGAATCTATTGAATGTGTGTTTTCATGCACACAAGACACTATTGAACATTTTTCTCGTGATTATAGAGGAACAATAATGTGAGATGCATGTACACGCTTACATAAAGTAATACTTAATATAATGCTACACTGCCTTCAGCGACACTGCTACACAGGCAGCACCTGTAATAGAGTATGATATTACTGTTTTATAACTGTTTCCTGAATATTGGTTACACATAATTGAATAATTTCTTGGATTACAGGAACTGTGGAGAAAAGTTCCTTTAAACTTGTAGAGCTAGGAGTAGTAGGATCACGAAGCAAAAATGATACTCACATAACATTGAAGGGTCTTTCTTGATATGAAAAGAAATATATATAAATAAAGATCAACACGCATAATTAACTTTTTTTGAACTGGCTTTCCGCAAAAACACTTCGGAAGCTTTTACGGGAGTCTTGAGTTCAGAAGCTCAACAGAGCCTGGTTTTAGATTTTCTTTTCATTGTCTTGAACAAGACAAATAAAGCCCTCATTACATCCTGTTAACTCAATTGATATTTCTTCATGTCTTCATAAACATAAATGTAATTTTCTTGATTTTGATAAATATCGGGAGAAATGTTGAGACAAGTTATAGACATCTCGCACCACTGGCATAACAGAGGCAAGTACATAACGTAATAGTAGGGATATCTGTATAGAATTTTGATATTGAGGCGTAAGGAAATATAGACAAATTTTTATAAAACTCACACTACAGGCATAACAAAAATGAGTAAATGAAAAGATGGCCAACTTTACGAATAACTTCTTTAGGCAAAAATACAGAAAGTAAATGATATATGAGTGACTATGTTTGCGTCTTTTGAAATTAAGAACCAACCTTCACTGTTCCATGCAACATATCTAGGAACATTATTAACACAAGGATTAAAAGTAGGAAACTCAAATATTGGCTACATCGTAATCATAGTTCAGTCTTGGTTATCAGCCGAGTGATACACCACGTCTCACTCCCAAGTCCTTTCATCTCACTCACTTTTACTTACTTTCTCATTTAACTCTGCGGTTATTACCATGTTTTTCTCACTCTTTGTACTTCGGTCCTAGTCAGTTTTATTCCTTTTTATCTCTACTTCCACTACGTTGAGCACCTTTTTTTTTCTTTTCTTTTCTTAAGTATATGTTCTTTGGTAAGCTGACTTTTTTTTTTAGGAGACTGTCATCTGACCAGAGAACTTGAGATTACGAGAAACCTTTAACTCTTTCACTGTTAGTGCTTCTGAGTGTGGTTCAGGATTAGAATGCATTAACCATGAAGGGCACCATAGTCATAGTCATAGTCATCACCATAGTTATCGACAGTAAAGGGAATGCAATGTAAGTGTGTGCGACTTACAGACTTCTGACCACGGTTGTATAAAATAGATACCCGGAGAGCATGACCTCCTTTCTCTTTTAATAATATCTGACCACTGATGTGAAGCGAAGCATGTTCTTTAAACTGACAGCTGAAAAGGGAATTTAAAGACACTTCCCAGAATTTTCAGTAATCAAAAACTGCTTCCGTGCTTGCACCTTGCCTGGCTAAACTCTTCCAACTCTGTCTATCGACTTCTACGTTTCCTTTTTGCTGGAAATTTGCCAACATTCAGCTTGTTCCTAAAAAGTTTGGCCGTTCTAATCATTCAAACTAACTCCATTATATAAAGCTTCAGTCTCTTGCTTGTCTAAAGTTTTTTAATTTATTCACAATAAGATTCTAAAACATGTGTCACTTCACAATTTTCTATCTGATTGCCAGTATGAACATAAGAACATAAGAAAAGAGGGAAGCTGCAAGAGGCCACCAGGCCTATACGAGGCAGTCCCTGTGTGTTTAAGCTACCTAATTCCATTTATTGTCCCCATCCATGAACTTATCTAATCTTATTTTAAAGCTCCCTATTGACTCACCCCTGACTACATGACCACCGAGTCCGTTCTACTCATCAACCACTCTGTTTGAAAACCAGTTTCTTCCCATTTCTTTCCTAAATCTGAATTTTTCAAGTTTAAACCCATTATTTCTGGTTCTGTCCCTACTACTGATCCTTAGAACTTCGTTCTTGTCCCCTTTGTTAAAACCCATATACCACTTTAATACTTCTATCAGGTCTCCTCTTAACCTACGTCTCTCTAAGGAATGCAGATTGAGTTTTTCAGTCTCGCATCGTAGGGAATATCCCTCATTCCCTGTATCTTTTTAGTCATCCTCCTTTGCACTGACTCCAACAGAGCTATACCCTTCCTAATGTGGGGACCACAATTGTACCGCATAATCAAGATGTGGCCAGCGCCAAGTATAGTTTTAGTATGGCTTTCCTTATTTGGACTTGGTCATCGTCGCTTTGACATATGACAAAGCTTTGATCTCAAAACTATCCTCCTACAGTTTCTATCCTTCTCTCTGCAACTTTATATCAAGTATCCTCTCCGACCGTTCTATTGCTGGTGTGGTAGACGGCCACTGTTTTCCTAAATCTATTAACAGTGGTCTTCCTGTCACCCACTCTCTTCCTATTATTCATTAATGATAACGAAATTTCTTGCCCATATCCACTCTTACGCTGTTGATACCACCCTACATCTTTCCACGTCTTTTCAGAGACGACCGACCATTCAGGAAGTTAACAGATCACGCAGGAACGCCACAGAACGCCTCACTTCAGATATTTCTAAGATTTTTTATTGGGTTAGAGGAAAAGTAGTATTCAATGCCTCAAAAACTCAATCCCTCCATCCATTAAATCGACACAGCCTTCTAGACAAATATTTAGTCTTCTTCAATGACACTGAACTGTCCACCTCTTTTACATTGAATATTCTTGGTGTGTCCTTCATTCGTAATCTAAACTGAAATTTCACATCTCTTCACTTGCTAAAACAGCTTCTCTGAGGTTACATGTTCTGAGACGTCTCCGCTAGTTTTTCACATCCCCTCAACTGCTAACTCTGTACAAGGCCCTCATTCGCCCATGTATGGAGTACTCTTAGCATACTTGGAGGGTGGGGCGGGTTCTACTCATACAATTCTTTAGATAGGGTGGAATTAAAAACTTTCTGTCGCATCATCTTCCCCTCCTCTGGCCGGAATGTTGCATCTCTTGCTATATTTTACCGCTATTTTCATGCTAATTGCTCTTTTGATCTTGGTAACTACATGCCTCCCTCCTCCTACGGCCTTGTTGCACAAGGCTTTCTTCTTCTCACCTCTATTTTGTCCAACTCTCTAATTTAAGAGTTAACCAATACTCAGTCGTTCTTACTTTTCTCTGATAAAGTCTGGAACTCCCTGCCTGTGTCTTCTTATGACTTGACTACATTTAAGAGGGAGGTTTCAAGACATTTATCCCTGTTCTTTGGCTAACTCTATCGGTTCTGTGAGGAAAGTGGCAACTGAGTGGGGCTTTTTTTTCTAATGTTTTTTGGCCTTTGTCAGTTTTCTTCTTTTATATAAAAGCAAAAAAAAAAAAAAAAAGAAAAAGAAAAGGGGGGTAGCAACAAGTAACCGTCAGGTCAACACGTGACAGTTCCTGTGTGAACTCCCTGCCTGTGTCTTCTTATGACTTGACTACATTTAAGAGGGAGGTTTCAAGACATTTATCCCTGTTCTTTGGCTAACTCTATCGGTTCTGTGAGGAAAGTGGCAACTGAGTGGGGCTTTTTTTTCTAATGTTTTTTGGCCTTTGTCAGTTTTCTTCTTTTATATAAAAGCAAAAAAAAAAAAAAAAAGAAAAAGAAAAGGGGGTAGCAACAAGTAACCGTCAGGTCAACACGTGACAGTTCCTGTGTGAACTAATTCCATCTATCATCTTCATCCATAAAGTTGTTTAATCTTCTTTTAAAGCTCCCTATTAGATCAGCTTTAACAGTATGATTACTAAGTCTGTTCCATTCATCAACCACTCTGTTGCTATACCATGAATTAGTAAGAACAGTTAAGAGGTTAACGAGGAAAGCTAAAAGTGAATATGAGTTGCGGGTAGCCAGCCAAGCAAAGACGGACCCCAAGGGATTTTTTCAGTTATACAAGTCGAAAAGTAGAGAAGAAATAGGTCTCTTAAGGACAGCAAATGGGGAGATGGCTAGTTCTTCAGAAGAGATTAGTAGAATTATGAACGAGTATTTTTAACTGTCTTCGCCCAGGAGAACATACAGGAAATCCCAGATAGCGAACAAATATTTAGGGCAGAGGATAGTGAAAAGCTGACAGATATTCATATAACTAAGGCGATGGTAGAACAGTAGATAGATAAACTAAAGAAATTCAAGTCACCGGGACCTGATGAAGTATATCCAAGGGTTCTAAAGGAATGCAAGGAAGTCGTCAGCGAGCCTCTAGCGGTGGTACTTTTTTGGATGTCACTGGAGTCAGGTGAGGTACCTACAATGTGGAGAGAAGCTAATGTGGTTCCCATATTTAAGATGGGAGATAAAACCCTAACGTCTAATTACAGGCCTGTCACCTTAGAAATTCATAAGAACATAAGGAGATAGCACACACCTACCGAAACGAGAATTTTACTTCCAGCTAGGTCAAATAGCACTAGTTCTGGTCTAGACCTATCCTGGTCTACCCAATTCTGGTCTGGATCATCAAAGCTAGTTGTGAGTCTCACAACTCAAGAGGCACAGTCACAGCTAGGTCAAATACAAGTTCTCTAGACCTCCTTCACACACACACACACACACACACACACACACACACACACACACACACACACACACACACACACACACACACACACACACACACACACACACCATGCTAAAGATATTCTTAGGTATACTTTGATGTTACTAGAGGCTTAATGAAACCTCGATACAATCTAGGGTGCCAAACAGTCACTCTCAATATACGTTTTCTTTTAATCTTTTGATTCTTTCTTCCCTTCATTTTGTTTCCCTCCCTTTTTTGATTTTTTAATTATATTTTTGTCTCTGATTTTTGTTCCTTTTATTTATTTTTTCTTATGTCTTATCGATTTACTTGCCTCTTTTTTCACTCTGTTTTTCTGTCCCAAACTTTTCACTACTTAATAAGCTTTTGGAGAGTTTTTAGTTTACAATGTAAAGTTCCGTTAAACTTTCAGGTTTCTCGGGAAATATATTTTGTTCTTACAGGTTACTGAGCTGTCTTTGCCTTGCTAATACTACAAATTTAAGCACGTTTCATTCCGCGAGGACGCTGACGGCACTTACGCACCTTTTTTTTTTCTCTATTAAAGGTGTACATACGAGGAAGCCCATTATGAGCGATAGGAATGGTGAACTCTTGTGATAGCTGTTTATTTTGGGTTTTCTGACATATTCATTGCATGCTCAAGGTTTTTCCAGCTCAGGTTCTTCTTTACGTGTTACTTTTTATCATTATTCGAGGTAATTTCTTCGAAGACGTTAGAGAGTCAAGAGCACTAGAGGGATTCATGTAACAGTCAGTAATTTTACCAACTCAGCGGCCTAGCGGAGTGAGTGTCTTGCCGGAGTGGGAGTGATTGATGATTCATGTGTCGGTGTGTCGATGTGTTAGAGAGAGAGAGAGAGAGAGAGAGAGAGAGAGAGAGAGAGAGAGAGAGAGAGAGAGAGAGAGAGAGAGAGAGAGAGAGAGAGAGAGAGAGAGAGAGAGAGAGAGAGAGAGAGAGAGAGAGAGAGAGAGAGAGAGAGAGAGAGAGAGAGAGCACTTGAATTGCACTTGCCTGCCGTTACTGAAGAAGCTAGAGAAGAACCAAGAGGTTCGCGACTGCGACTTTGG
>NC_059301.1:5182486-5187486 GCF_017591435.1 Portunus trituberculatus
ACAGAGGACTCCGACGCCGCGCGCTGTGATTGATGGCTCTCTTCCTGGAATGCGAGTGTAGAATTATGTTTGTTGTCTCTTTTAATTGGAATAAAGCGTGGTATTTGTTACTCAGAGATTCGTCGCACAAATAAGGTTACGTGGTTTATGTTTTATGGAGCGGAAGATTTGATTGTGACCCGGAGGAAAGGATGCCGCCAGTGAAATCGAGGCAGCCAGCAGCAGCTTGAGAGGCCCGTAGTGAAGTTAGGTAGCAAGCTATTAAATATAACTTGTCTTCATGTATCGCAGTTAGTGAAATGATTGATGTCACCTTTATACAATGTGCTATAGTTACCCACAGCATTTTTTACTTTGAAATTACTGTTGTTGTTGTTGTTGTTGTTGTTGTTGTTGTTGTTGTTGCTGTTCTTTAAAAGAAACCGTGAAATGGTTGTATAGCACATATTAGTTGAAAAATCTTCTTCATGTCTTATCTTTATGTTGAAAGGATTTTTTTTTCATGCTGTGCTGTGAATGCTGGCAAATGACGACCACTTGAGTGAGAAAATTGGTTTATACAATGTCAGTTTTAGGAATAATATTCTCTTAACACTTAACAATAATTGCTTTCCTAATAGCTGAATGCTGTTACTTAAGCTATAGGACAATATATGTTTGCATGACTTCTGGTGATGGTGAAAACACAGATGCTTACACCACAAGGTTATCGCTGTGTTCACGCTGCGGCAAGCTTAATGAAGTGCTTTTCAATTAAAAGGAATATGCTATATAATATTGTTCAACCGACGAGTTTCACAAAGTTGGCTTGTACTCGTATTTCCTGCAGAAAACAAAGATACGGAATTTATTATTTTCACTTCGTTTGCCACATGAAGTCGTGTATCAGTTTGCACCTTATGCTACGTTTTAGAAGTTGCAGACGTCACCAGTTCCGTGCGAAGTTATCTGTAAACACCTTCGCTAAGACGCAAGGCAGAGTCGCTCTCTCTCAGAAATAGTTCTACATGCGTCTTGATTGCTTCTAGTATCCAAGGTGTCTCTGCAGGGTGTATCCAACGACACATCTGTTATATTAAGATTTATACAAGATTAAAAATCATTATCCTCAGTAGATTTGTCCGATTTACTGCTGTTAAGTGATCATTCTTCCCCCTGCAGGACAACCTCATGACACCTCTGTTGGGACTTAAACAAGATACAGTGTTGCCGTCTTTTAAGTAGTTTTCATGAAGTTATAATTGCTGCCACTGCCTTGTTCCGTGCAAGAGTTATTAAAGGACACTTTTGTTGAGATTTAAGCCTGTTGAAATGGTTTCCATCGCGCAAAAATGAACCTTCAGGACATTCGATTACTGTTAATTTGCAGGCGTTACCTGACACCATCCTAGGTCCTACTTGTACAGGATTGAAGATTAGCCTTAGTCCCACTGATAACATTTTTACTTTGATCATTTCCTCAGATGATTACACAGCGGATCTAAAAGAATATTTGGAAGATGTTTGGTAGTCCCCTCTTACTTTTATAGTTTCATAATATTTTGGTGCGTTTAGTCAAGGGCGTTTACAACATTACCACCACTCTTTTTAATTTAGAAGCGATTCCCAACCATCCACTCAACCATCTTTACCGTCTATTCCAGGATATATCAGCACTTGAATTTTGGAACTTTTTAACTGGCTTCTCGTGTACTTGACTTTCCTAATAATGATGCTGAAGCCTTATTAGATATCACTAATATCATGCTAACCTTTGCAACTCCCGATAACTTCAGTACAATCCGTTAAAATTTGTCAAGATTAGTCTCATGGATGACTGAAAATAAGGGACTTCATCTTGTGTATCTGTACAGTTCTGCCTGCCTTACCTTTCTTTACCGGGCGTTAACTTCCTATTACAGCAGGGAATCAGCGAGAGGTATAGTTTTGTTTATACTCTTATATTGCATATGCATAGATTTTAAATAACTACTTATTTAGAATACGAACAAATATTAATTCAATTGATTGTTTTGTCTACTGAAAATGCGACATAGAAACATTTCAGAAAATGTTGTCAGAAAATTACTGTGTAAATGTATGAATTAAATAGAGTACACACGTCGAAAAGTAACTAGATAAACAAAAAAAAAAAGAATTTAATGTAAATGAAAAAAAATAACCAGATACATGAATGAAACAAAATACAACAAACGTGTATAGAGAACAAATAGATAGCTCAATAAGATGCACATATAAAAATGTAACAAGATGATAAAGTATGAAATAAATGTGCATGAAAAAAGTGATTGATAGATAGATAAAGTAAATGAATAAGATACGATTAAGTAAAATATACGATAAACGTGAATCACACACACACACACACACACACACACACACACACACACACACACACACACACACACACACACACACACACACACACACACACACACACACACACACACACACACACACACACACACACACACACACACACACACTTTGAAACAACACAACAGTAGACGTGAATGAAAAAAAAGACCTATACCAAAACTATGAAATAATAATAAAGATGCTAACACAATAAACATGCATTAGAAAGGAACTAGTTAAATAACCAATACAACAGACGCACATCTCTCAAGGCCACTCGCAGCCTGCCCAGGCTCGGTAAGTTTTTTCATATCTCTCTAAGGGTCCGTTTTGCTTATTTCGGGATGTGGCGATATGAATTTTGCAGCTATTGACTTGTCTCTCTCTCTCTCCCCCCCCTCTCTCTCTCTCTCTCTCTCTCTCTCTCTCTCTCTCTCTCTCTCTCTCTCTCTCTCTCTCTGTGTGTGTGTGTGTGTGTGTGTGTGTGTGTGTGTTTCACTGTTTGATCTGCTGCAGTCTCTGACGAGACAGCCAGACGTTACCCTACGGAACGAGCCATTATTTCCGATTTTCGGATAGGCCTGAGACCAGGCACACACCACACACCGGGACAACAAGGTCACAACTCCTCGATTTACATCCCGTACCTACTCACTGCTAGGTGAACAGGGGCTACACGTGAAAGGAGACACCCAAATATCTCCACCCGGCCGGGGAATCGAACCCCGGTCCTCTGGCTTGTGAAGCAAGCGCTCTAACCACTGAGCTACCGGGTGTGTGTGTGTGTGTGTGTGTGTGTGTGTGTGTGTGCGTACCGTGCGTGTGTGTGTGTGTGTGTGTGTGTGTGTGTGTGTGTGTGTGTGTGTGTGTGTCACTATGATTTTGTGACGAAGGACGCTCCTGTTTACCTAGAAATCTGAATTAAAGGTGTAGGGACCACTGCACCACCGATTTCTTAAGAAGGAAAGAGATGGTATGGAATCTCCTTTCTGTATGTGGGTTGATTGTATTAAGGGTCAAGTCACACCACCTTTAGACTATTTTTTTATGAGATACAATTAGACAGGATGAATTAAATGGTAAGTGGTTGTTGGTGTGTAAGATCAGTGCAGTGAATACCACGTATAGCTTTGTTTGGTTTTTGCAGCTTCAGTTATCTTCTTATGTTCTTAACCTTTTTATGATGTTTTTTCGTGGCAACAGATGAGCGTACACACACACACACACACACACACACACACACACACACACACACACACACACACACACACACACACACACACACACACACACACACACACACACACACACACACACACACACACACACACCATGCTAAAGATATTCTTAGGTATACTTTGATGTTACTAGAGGCTTAATGAAACCTCGATACAATCTAGGGTGCCAAACAGTCACTCTCAATATACGTTTTCTTTTAATCTTTTGATTCTTTCTTCCCTTCATTTTGTTTCCCTCCCTTTTTTGATTTTTTAATTATATTTTTGTCTCTGATTTTTGTTCCTTTTTATTTATTTTTTCTCATGTCTTATCGATTTACTTGCCTCTTTTTTCACTCTGTTTTTCTGTCCCAAACTTTTCACTACTTAATAAGCTTTTGGAGAGTTTTTAGTTTACAATGTAAAGTTCCGTTAAACTTTCAGGTTTCTCGGGAAATATATTTTGTTCTTACAGGTTACTGAGCTGTCTTTGCCTTGCTAATACTACAAATTTAAGCACGTTTCATTCCGCGAGGACGCTGACGGCACTTACGCACCTTTTTTTTTCTCTATTAAAGGTGTACATACGAGGAAGCCCATTATGAGCGATAGGACTGGTGAACTCTTGTGATAGCTGTTTATTTTGGGTTTTCTGACATATTCATTGCATGCTCAAGGTTTTTCCAGCTCAGGTTCTTCTTTACGTGTTACTTTTTATCATTATTCGAGGTAATTTCTTCGAAGACGTTAGAGAGTCAAGAGCACTAGAGGGATTCATGTAACAGTCAGTAATTTTACTAACTCAGCGGACTAGCGGAGTGAGTGTCTTGCCGGAGTGGGAGTGATTGATGATTCATGTGTCGGTGTGTCGATGTGTAGAGAGAGAGAGAGAGAGAGAGAGAGAGAGAGAGAGAGAGAGAGAGAGAGAGAGAGAGAGAGAGAGAGAGAGAGAGAGAGAGATAGTGCTGGAATTGCACTTGCACCTGCCGTTACTGAAGAAGCTAGAGAAGAACCAAGAGGTTCGCGACTGCGACTTTGGAGTCGCCGGAGCTGCGTGGTTATCAACTCAAATAACTTCCTCTTGTAGATTTCCAATAGAAATATTTCGTCTCTATGATCCCAGAGATATTTATGTGGCCGAACTGTTTCCACAAGCAGAAACTCTCTAACTACACTTACCTGTGCTATTTACTTCTCCCCTAACTCCTGTGACTATAGTAAATTCCTTGACTATTTAACTTCCAAAGTGGAGCACATTCTGTCCCTCTTAACCTTTTGCGGAGATCTCCATCCTTGGAGATTTCAGTGTTCACCACCAGCTTTGGCTTGTTCTCCCTTCACTGTCCATCCAGGTGAACTAGCATACGCAGGGGAGGTCGTCGCCTCGCCTACCCTATGGCGCCACTTCAGGTGGTCACGCCTTGT
>NC_059301.1:5192486-5237486 GCF_017591435.1 Portunus trituberculatus
GTAATGGTAACTTATATCATATATTTTTAAAGGACTGAGGCGAGGTGTACACAGGAAAGTAATGAAAAAGCAGCGGGTATTCTAAATGTGATGTTGTATACACTTTTCTGTGGCTGTTCCGCTTCATTTCCTCAATAGACTCTAAGAATCAATATTTTCTCTATTAGCGAGGCGTCATCGACGGAAAGCCTCAGATGGATTTCTTCGTCATCACACAGCCAACATTTTCAGAAAGTGTTCAGATTGTTCATGTTAGTGTGTTTATTGAAGCATGTATCGATTTATTTCTTTGTCTTCTAACACTCGCCAGTACTTTTGTCTATATTAACATATTTATTGTAGTATTTGTTGAGTAACTGTTTAGGATTTCCTTACTCAATAGTAAGTTTGTGTGCGTCTCCTTTTTTTCTTCATGATTCCAACACTCCCTAATAAATGTCTTCAAGTCACCGCGTTTATTGCATCATTTGCTGTGTTATTGCTTTGGCTTCCAGCACTCGCTAACAAGTTTCTTTGTGTGTTTAGTGCAACGTATGTGAAGTTACTGTATTGCCTTCCATGACTCACCAAGAAATGTGTGTGTGTGTGTGTGTGTGTGTGTGTGTGTGTGTGTGTGTGTGTGTGTGTGTGTGTGTGTGTGTGTGTTGCAGTATTTGTTGAGTTATTGCTTGCTCCACAAGTCTCGAGAACAAGCAGACTTCGGCACACGCTGAGGCAGAGTCAGGCGGGGCTGCAATAAGCAAGGGATTTACTGCACAGTGCGATGTCCAGGCATTATTGAGCCCTTTTGTTTTCCCCTAGCCACTTCCTTCACGGTCTTTACCACCACCACCACCACCACCACCACCACCACCACCACCACCACCATCACCACCACTCCAAACAGCATCACTCCATATCCTCACCATCTTCATCACTATTCATTTCCACCAGCATCTTCGCCGTCACCACCACCTTCACTACCAGCATCATCGTCATCACCGTTGTCGAGTCATTATTATCATCGAAATTATTACATCACATCACCAAGAATACCACCACCACCACCACCACCACCACCACCACCACCACCACCACCACCACCACCACCACCACCACCACCACCACCACCACCACCACCACCACTACTACTACTACTACTACTACTACTACTACTACTACTACTACTACTACTACTACTACTACTACTACTACTACTACTACTACTACTACTACTACTACCACGCCATCTACCACAATTGGCAACAAATCACAATCTTCCCAGAGTTTCACCTTTGTCAGTTTTATTGAACATTTTCAAAGGCAAGACATTTGTGCTACATTTTCTGATGGACTGACTTTTCACTTCACTTTTTTTTTACTTGTCTCCAACTGCTCCGTCATTTCCTTGATTGAATCGTCTTTTTCGACGTTTTGTGTTTCATTTTTCGTTTTTGATGCAGTTTTCTCAGTTTTGAGAATTCTTTGACCTTGGTGAAACTTTTAGTCATTTGGTATTAGTTTAAAGTTTTCAGGTTTGTGTTTTTTCTTTTTCAAAGGTCAGTGTAGCTAAAAAAAAAAAATTCTTGACAAACATGTCTATATTGTGAGTTGTGATTAAATGCCATGAAAGGACACCATTGCAAGGATCACGCTTGTATTATCTTTCTCTTTAATTTGCACTGTTGAAAAAATAGTAATGTCCTTTTCTTCATTGCTTTATTAAATTTTCTATTCCCTTCCCTTCTCCCACCGTGCTACGTAAGAAATATTTTCAGGATATACCTTCCTCCGTTTCTGAAAATCGATTTTTTTTAATTTTGAAAGGTCCTTTGCCCGTCAGTTAGTGGTAACCATTTATTTGCATCCAGACACTATAGAAGCACATGTTACCTGGCAAAAGTGGAGAGATAAAAGTTATGAAGCTACTTAGCACCTCTTTCAACCTCCCCTTTTCTCTTGTACATCCCTTACACACTAAACTCTTTTCACAAGATCAGGTATGCAATACATTCTACAATCTAAGTTACCAGTCATCATAAATCTGAATTTGGAAACTACCGGGTAATACATGATCTGTTCCAGAATAGGTGGCAAATTTAATTTTACATTGGTAATTACCTCTTCTTTCCCCTTAAAGACCACGTCATGCACAGACTGCTGATCTATTCAATGATCCGATATTTATTCAATCAATCACTAGGGTTGGAGAGAGTCATCGTTGTTGTGAATCTATATTTTATATGTAGATTTCTTTCCTCTGGACTATTCGTGTTATCTTAATACCATCGTGTTTTTTTCCGGTACATCAATTACTGGTATTTGTTTTTACTAACTACTACTACTACTACTACTACTACTACTACTACTACTACTACTACTACTACTCTTACTGGTGGTAATAGTTGTTTTTGGTCTTCGCGGTGGTCGTGTCCTCTGCCTTGGTTATATATCTCCAGTAGTACCGATAATTGTTAGGTCATAGATGTTGCACCATTTATTGTTAGCTTTATTACCTCCGTGATTGTCTCTCACCGATGTTTTCTGCCATCATCATAATCTTCACCAATAATTATTTCCTTTGTCATCAGCGTTGTCTGTTTAGTTTGCCTCAAGTAAGATATTTTTCTCTCTCTCTCTCTCTCTCTCTCTCTCTCTCTCTCTCTCTCTCTCTCTCTCTCTCTCTCTCTCTCTCTCTCTCTCTCTCTCTCTCTCTCTCTCTCTCTCTCTCTCTCTCTCTCTCTCTCTCTCCATACACACCCTTGTCCTGATCCTGTCCTACATATCTCTAGCCAGTGGATAGAGAGAAGATCCTATATACCCATTCCTTTATCCACTCTGACTCAGTATAATGTTTGCCATTTGCTGCGGATGAGGCTCGGGCCACACAGGAAAAAGAGCGTTTTGGTCCCATATGAAGTGAAGCGGCGATGAGTGGATTCCAGTGTCTGACTCACCAACCTCCAGCAAACGATAAAGACCTCGAACATTGTAGTCGATTATTGTATATACTTGACCCTCTAGCCACACATTCATTCTCTCTCTCTCTCTCTCTCTCTCTCTCTCTCTCTCTCTCTCTCTCTCTCTCTCTCTCTCTCTCTCTCTCTCTCTCTCTCTCTCTCTCTCTCTCTCTCTCTCTCTCTCTCTCTCTCTCTCAAATTCAATTTGTTTTTCAAATTCAATAGTTTGCTTAGGCATGACAAAAGCAACAGTATTATTACAATGATTATTGAGAATGGCTTTGCCCGTGAAATGACGCCATTTTTTACAGGCCCAATGAAGATCGAAGCTATATTTGATATTTCAGCCGAAAAAACACAGACATGCACTTCAGGTGCTCACATACCAGAGTGTCTCATAATACCACTTACGTTTCAGTACAACACATTCTTATTCCAGATACACACAAATCAGAACGATACACAAACACTTAGGTTCTTATATACACACAGAGCAACAAAACACACAAACATTCATATATTCGTATTCCAGAGCAACTCACCCAGATATTATTCATATATTGTTTAGTTTTTTACAAATATCAATTTTATCACAAATCAGTATAAACATTATCGGACATTTGCTAACTAGAGAATCTCAATACGATACCAAGTTAAAATATTGCAGAGAGAGAGAGAGAGAGAGAGAGAGAGAGAGAGAGAGAGAGAGAGAGAGAGAGAGAGAGAGAGAGAGAGAGAGAGAGAGAGAGAGAGAGAGAGAGAGAGAGAGAGAGAGAGGGGGGAGTTTTATTGTAATTCATTTTTAATTATGCAAGATAACTGTTGAAAATATACTTTTTAGCCTCAATTTCAAAAGTGGTTTTATTGTTTATTTGTTCGATTAGATCAGGCAGAGCATTCCATTTGATACAAGCGTAGTATGTCACAAATCGCCGTTGTGGCTCCAAGCATTGGGATGGAGGTTTAATGTGTGCTCTGTACTTGGTGTTTATAGTGTGTATATTTGATGGGTAAGCGAAAATAAAGTAATTGCTTGTAACTGACTATGAATAAATGCACCGTCTATCATCCATATAATTCTCTTTTACATAATAAGTAATGCAGTGAGAGGTTTGCTAAATGCCATTCCCAAACAGGATTACAGTACTGAATCTATTGATAGATAAGTGTGTAATGTAACGTGATAAGGATTTGTTTGGGTAGTTTGTGTTTAATTTTGTGAGTAATGCCGTTAGATTTAGAGCTTTTACTTGCAATGTAGTTTATATGTGGTCTTTGTACGGTAATTTATGGTCTACATAACACACACACACACACACACACACACACACACACACACACACACACACACACACACACACACACACACACACACACACACACACACACACACACACACACACGGCCTGGTAGCTCAGTGGTTAGAGCGCTGGCTTCACAAGCCAGAGGACCGGGGTTCGATTCCCCGGCCAGGTGGAGATATTTGGGTGTGTCTCCTTTCACGTGTAGCCCCTGTTCACCTAGCATTGAGTAGGTACGGGATGTAAATCGAGAAGTTGTGACCTTGTTGTCCCGGTGTGTGGTGTGTGCCTGGTCTCAGGCCTATCCGAAGATCGGAAATAATGAGCTCTGAGCTCGTTCCGTAGGGTAACGTCTTGCTGTCTCGTCAGAGACTGCAGCAGATCAAACAGTGAATCACACACACACACACACACACACACACACACACACACACACACACACACACACACACACACACACACACACACTTACACGTAAACACATGTACTTCATTGTAGAAGTTGTATAAATTTCTGTCACATATAACTATTTCAATATAATTTATAACAATTTCATTACCGGAAAAAATATATTTAGTTTTGTCAGTGTTTAAGGACAGCTTGTTAGTAAAGTAATCAAGATGATACGTGCTTTAATTCAGTATTGACAGTTCCTGCAAGATTATTGATATCTGTATCTTAATGAGTGATATTGGTATCGTCTGCGAAAAGAGTGACT
Source organism: Portunus trituberculatus (assembly GCF_017591435.1). Lineage (NCBI taxonomy): Eukaryota > Metazoa > Arthropoda > Malacostraca > Decapoda > Portunidae > Portunus > Portunus trituberculatus. The sequence goes on from NC_059301.1 coordinate 5,197,445, forward strand.
TTTAAGGTCTTAGAAGATTCAACGATATCATTAGTATGTAACAAAAATAAGTAGTCCTAATGTTGAGCCTTGTGGAACTTTAGTGATTATATTTATAAAATTGTAAATTGAATTACTAATTATAATGCTTTGTTTTCTGTTTGGTACATAACTTGTAAACTATCTGTTACATGTTTCCTATTCCATAATATTGTAATTTATTTAATAAGATATCGTATCTAAGGTGTCAAAAGGTTTCTTTAAATCTAAGAAAATACCAACAGTAAATGTACCATAACTAAGATCTTGCAAGATCTTATTTATAAGTTGGATAATAGCTATTTGGGAGGAAGAATTATTTACACACACACACACAAAAAAAAAAAAGACTTCTCAAGATTTTGTTACTCTTTAAGAATTCTAGAAGTGTAAAAGTCTGTTTGACATTCAACGCTCAAATAATCCACTTAAAGAGTTAAAAGTTTTAATTGGATGATAGTTGGTGATTTCGTCTTGGTGTCTTCCTTTAAATACAAGTATTATCTTGCCAACTTTTAGTTTATCCTGGAAAGTTCTTACAGTAATTAATATATCAATTAACTCTGAGATCATCAGAGCTAGCACCGTTGTTGTTAATATTAATATTTTTACGTGAATTCCATCTAAACTTGGTGAGGAATCTTTTAAATCATTAATTATTGAAGAAATCTCCAGTGATGTGGTTAATGGAAGTGCAAAATCAGGGTATTGCTTACTTAAGTTGTTCAAATAATACATGGGAGACACTAAACATGGTAGTAATTCCTCTGCAAGCCGATCACCAATTGTTGAAAAATATTCGTTAATATTATTGCCAATCCTAATTGGGTCTTCAATTAGTTTATTTTCAATATTCAAGGATTTATTAGTGGGCTTCTTATTTAAGGATATATTCAATAAATTATCTATTAAATTCCAATTGCCTTTGCTATTACCAAAATTCATCTTTAACTTGTTTTTTTAATAATTCTTTTTACATTGATGTAATAAGTTATTTGCTCTATTCCTTAAATCTTTCTATTGTCGTCCAAATGTGATGGGCTTTTCTAAGTATTATTTTCTATATATCTTATTTCTTTCTTGAATTAGTTGTACCGATCCCGGAGTGATCTAATTTTTGTTTACTTGCTTATTCTTTATTTTGACATATTTCATGAATAACCGATTTTAAGGTATATGTAAATCTATCAAATGATTCGTTATCAAACTGTAAATTTATAGTTGCATCCTGCATATCTTGGTTAACAGTGTCTTTATCTGTTTTTTTTTAATAATCTCCAAATGAAAAAGAAAGCTTTTTAGAATATAATTTCATATTATTAAAGGCAATGAATAGAGCAAAGTGATCACTTATGTTTGTTAGGAGAATACCATTCCTGGAAGTATCGTTGTTGCTATTAATCCATATTTGATCGATGACAGTGTCACTCTGTTTAAGTACTTGGGTGGATTTGTTGATACAGAAACAGTACCATAATTTACAAGGAGATTGTTAAAGGTTTTACAATTCCTGTCAAGATTCAAAATATAAATATTAAAATCTCCACTTAGTATACATGTTTTTCCTGTTGTTGATAAATAATCAGAATTTTTTTAGTGAGTTTTTGAATGAAACAAAGTCACTGTTAAGTCGATGATAAAGAGTAAGCAAGATATTTTTTTCCTGGAGAAAATTTACCTTATTGTTTAATGTTTCAATCGAGTCATCCATTAAAAACATTTCATTTAGAACATGGCATTGTAAATCTTGCTTAGCATAAGAAGAAACTCCTCCCCCATGATGATTTCTATTATTAATAAATTGTAATCGGGCAACATAAATGATTTTCTCCCTTGCCTCTTTCAATATTGGCATCAACTTTTTCTTTATTTCTAATGATGCCAGGCAGAGGTCTTCGTTTAGATATATTACAATATAATTATAAGTAAAGCATAGACCGAGAATTTTCAGTGTTGAAGTTGTAGAGAGTTGTGTGTCATTGAAGAAGAGGGAATAGTTGTCTGAAAGATTGTGTCGAGTCGATAGATGGAAGAATTGAGTTTTAGAGTCATAGAAGAATTTGCTCTATAAATTTATTGAACACTAATCATAAATGTTAGAGAAATTAAAATTCAGGTATTCTGTGGCTTCTCCGATCTGTTTACTTCCTGAAGGGTTAGTTGTTTCTGAAAAGGCGTAGAAAAATGTAGGTTGGTATCATCAGCGTAGGATTAGATAGGGCAAGAAATTTAGTTTAGATTATTGATGAATGATAGAAAGAGAGCGTATGACAGGACAGAATACTGAGGAACACCATTGTGTGTGACACCGAACTTGTGACTGGGAGCGCCAAAGAAGGAGAGAAAGGGATTGGCCTTCTTACTTCAATGTTATCAGTTCCATGCCAACGTTCCAGTGTCTTTTTAATCAGTAAATGGTATCTTCCTCTCTCACGACCACACTTCAGGCTCTAGTGCAAGGTGGTGAAAAACTTGATTAATGTTCCGGTCCTGCAATTCATTGATTGGTGTTTTATCTTGAATATCGAGGAAAAAGGGCGAGTCATTGCACGAACTATGTTGAGTTTTTGCTGAAGTGTGTTTGGTACTTAGATGTGCACTTAAAATTATTAATTCTAGTTTAATTTTAATTTCATTTGCATATTCACTGATTGATACTTTAAATGGTGGAGAAAAGCACGATTTTTTGCGCGAACTTATTCATTAAGATATTTGGAAAAGTGTTTTTAGTTATTGAGATTACTTACTACATAAAATCTTTTATTTTAGTCTGACATTCAATGCAAATATTCAAAACAAGTATACAGTACATGTACAATTACCAGCAGGAATTAACGAAAAGAAAAGTAATGTGTAAATGCATGGTAGAGGGAAGGTCATATCCAATTGCAGAGTGCAGTAAGGGTGATGGAAAAAGCATGGATGTGGAACAAATGAAAACTTCCTGGCGGCTGTTGTGTTGAGGTGCAGCTATCGATCGCAATTAGTATTCAGCACAAAATCCCTAAAGCCTTGACTTCATCATACAACAAATAATAAATGGAACAAATAGTGAATGGATAGCAAAACATTCCATGCTCACGAAACATTACCGCCCTCAATCTGGCTGCGATATTTTTGTCAACTCGTAAATCTCATGAAAATTTATTGTGACTTAGCCATTCCATATAAGTATACGTGTTTTTAAGTAATTTATTTCATTGCCACGCATACAAGAAACAGTTAACATTGTGTTCCGTTATATCGTAGGCAGGTAATCAATTCTGGCAAAAGAGCTTTGCTGGAATTCTGTTTCACTGCACTTGTGGCCTCTAGTTTGCCTGATACTGACGCGTGGCACAGAGTTTGCAGCTGAAAAGGGACGGCGGAAAGTCGCTGAACACAAACTCCATGCCAGTCTTATAGCGCACTGTTTGCCTTTCTGCTGTGCACAAACGTTTTCTTGTAATTGATGTGACATTTGTAGTTTCTAGCTACCTGAAAAGCTTTGTTCGTATTGAAATCTAGGGAAATGATGTTTCTCTCACATATATCAAGAGAAGTAAAGTAATTAGCAAAAGAACCTTGACGACGTCACATATCCTGATGAGACCAAAGTGGTCGCAGTTAGAAGAACTTGCTTGTTTCTATCTTGTATACGAGCATGTGTGTATCTTTATTCTGGCAAATTGGAAGAAAGAAAGCGACATGCATAATTCCATTAGATTCTTTTTCCTTTTTATTCATTCCTGCAATCATTGGGAAGTAATGAACATAAACCTTCAGCGACAAGCAAAGATAATGACTGTGTCTGGCTGAGCATCCAATCCACCTCGGGAACAGATTAAATGGCCTTCGCTCCCAGCAGACACAGCAGGCAGGAATAATCGCGTTCTTAAACCATGCAATATTTTCTTATTTCATTTGGAATTATACCACATTTGTTTAAACGAAATGGTTGTAGGTGACTAGAATACACTCTCTTATAGGTTTAGCTCTCATAGGATTTAACTACAAAATCAAAACAAATGTGAAAATGCTATACGAGTTGGTAGGTAGGTTCTGTACACCGACCTCCACGTGTACGCTTTTTTGCAACTTCCCTTGTGTGTGTGTGTGTGTGTGTGTGTGTGTGTGTTTCACTGTTTGATCTGGTGCAGTCTCTGACGAGACAGCCAGACGTTACCCTACGGAACGAGCTCAGAGCTCATTATTTCCGATCTTCGGGTAGGCCTGAGACCAGGCACACACCACACACCGGGACAACAAGGTCACAACTCCTCGATTTACATGCCGTACCTACTCACTGCTAGGCGAACAGGGGCTACACGTGAAAGGAGACACACCCAAATATCTCCACCCGGCCGGGTAATCGAATCCCTGTCCTCTGGCTTGTGAATCCAGCGCTCTAACCACTGAGCTACTGGGTGTGTGTGTGTGTGTGTGTGTGTGTGTAATTCACTGTTTGATCTGCTGCAGTCTCTGACGAGACAGCCAGACGTTACCCTACGGAACGAGCTCAGAGCTCATTGTTTTCCGATCTTCGGATAGGCCTGAGACCAGGCACACACCACACACCGGGACAACAAGGTCACAACTCCTCGATATACATCCCGTACCTACTCACTGCTAGGTGAACAGGGGTTACACGTGAAAGGAGACACACCCAAATATCTCCACCAGGCCGGGGAATCGAACCCCGGTCCTCTGGCTTGTGAAGCCAGCGCTCTAACCACTGAACTACCGGGCCGTATAATTTCAGGTTCTGACTAATGAGATTCTTCAAGAACGGCTAACAATGCGCATTATAACTTAAGACAACCGACATGACGAAATCACAGATATCTAGCGCTGCGGCCGGACAACACACCACGCAGGTGATGAGCCTAATTCTAACTTCTAGTGCGGCAAGTGCTGGTCGGTTGTGGCGGCTTCTCTACCAAGAGACCTCACCAAGAGCAGTACTCATATTTCATCTAGGACTAAGGGCGACAGTGGTTCAGGAAGTGAAAAATAATGCAAGCTGCACTGGATGAATTGGTTAGATTATAATTGTGAACACAGTCATTGTAAAGCATTTGTACCTGAGGGAAAGCTCTTTGATTATAATGTAATTGCATGTAATCAAAGGAATTGTAGGTTATTCAGATGGCAACAATTTCTGTGATTACGAAAGTTATTAATGACTTTATGGTGCTTCATCACTCTTTCTTTAATCTCGCAGCAGTGTGGTGGGTTTGGCGCAGTGGAGGATACACGATTACTTAATGAGTCTCTGCCTGGGAACTGGTTGCCTCTGGAAATTTTTTTGCTATTGAGTCTGACGTGGAAGACGGTGATCAAAATTGCTATGTAAAGAATAGCGACAGAATGTGATCAGGCTTCTCCTCTACTGCTGGTCGTTTGTCATTACTGCTGCTACTGAGGATGATGATATACTACTGTTATTACTACAGCTGCTGCTGCTGCTGCTGCTGCTACTGCTACTATAATATAGCATCAGAAATTAATGTCATAGTTCTCCTTCTTGTACGTTCCCCTTATTAATCCTTCTCATAATCATAAAAAAAACTAGATTGCTGAACTCGAATCATCCAAAGCCAGTGTGGCGGCCAAAACCCGGAGAAACCTAGCTCTGTAGATCTTGTAGGAGGGTACAGGCAGGGCACCGCCGCAGGGATAGAGTTTTTCTCATAGGAATTCACTGCACTCACTCTCTTTACCTTGTGTGAAGAAGGGAGGTGTGGCGGCGATGGCTATAATTTATCGCCCCAATGACCAGAGGTAAATGATGAGTGTAAGGCAAACTGATGCGTAGACACATCTTGCCCCTCTGCTTCGGAAACCTCCAAGTGGACTGAAGCTGGCCATGGAGTCCGGTGTGGGGTTGTTGTTGTTTTTTTGTTGTTGTTTTGTTATCGTTGTCGTTATTTTACCACTCCTACTGCTGTTGCTAACACCACCAACACCACCACCACTACCACCACCACCACCACCACCACCACCACCACCACCACTTTTTTTTCTTTCACATTTTTCATTTTTCTTCTTTTCTTTTATTCTTTACTTTTTCCTTTTTTTTTCTTTTTCCTTTTCTTGTTTTTGTTCTTCTTGTTCTTCTTGTTCTTCTTGTTCTTGTTCTTGTTCTTGTTGTTCTTCTTGCTCCTACAACAACTACAACGATTATGTTTTCTTCTTTTCTTAGAGTTATTCACAACCACCACCACCACCACCACCACCACCTTACACAGCATTACGGTGTGGTGCAGGGGGAACAAGAGGCAGCGCTCTATCCTTCTTTACGGGCAGGCAGGAGCACGCCAGGGAAGATGCGAGGGTGATCATAGTGGTGGTCTGACGCCGCCTCGGGGAGTATTACTTTAGGAAGGAGGCTGCCTGTGGTGACTGGTTGGTAAAGGGGGTAACGCTTTCACTTGTTGCGGCATTTCATGTATGGGGTATGGTAGTGGTGGTGGTGAGTGATGGCTGATTGTATCATTTGGTTAGTACTTGTATTCAATTTGGTACTATTACATTTACTTTTATCTTCTACTACTGCTTTGAGTGATGATTTTCATTAGTAACTACTACTACTACTACTACTACTACTACTACTACTACTACTACTACTACTACTACTACTACTACTACTACTACTACTACTACTACTACTACTACTACTACTACTACTACTACTACTACTACTACTACTACTACTACTACTACTACTACTACTACTATTAGTACTACTGCTATTATTACTAGTATTACTACTACTACTATTACTACTACTAGTATTACTACTGCTACTACTACTACTACTACTACTACTACTACTACTACTACTACTACTACTACTACTACTACTACTACTACTACTACTATTACAACTAGCACTACTATTACAACTAGCACTACTTTTTCAACTAGCACTACTATTACTACTACTGCTACTACTACTACTACTACCACCACTACTACTACTACTACTACTACTACTACTACTACTATTCAAGATGCACTGCCAGTCGAAAATGAAGTGTTTAGCAAGCTACTTCCTTCCGCCACCAGCAAGATGTCGAACAACCTGCCGAGGCAACACTAAAATAATACATATAATATCTTTCACTATGGCTTGTCGATGTGGTAAAATTTCATAATGGGCGTTAACCGTAGGAGAGAGAGAGAGAGAGAGAGAGAGAGAGAGAGAGAGAGAGAGAGAGAGAGAGAGAGAGAGAGAGAGAGAGAGAGAGAGAGAGACCTACATGTAATTATACGGCAGGGACTGTGTTGGATTGTTATTTTTTTACGTAATAATGGTGCTGCTCAATCGGAAAAAATAAAGAAAAGAATGCCCACTAATGTAACAACCCCTAAAAATTGAACTAAAAAGATTAGCTTTTTTTTTAATCTTACCATCGCTTCCTTTTGTTTTGCATTCATATAATATCACAGTTATTCACGCTGAGCTATGTGTCTGGAGGGGCGGTGCAAAGATAAGCATGAGGACGTGAAGTTTATGCAAATACTTTTATAAAAACGGTGATATTGGATGATTACATAATTCTTTCAGCTGTTGTTGAGATAATAAAGGATGTTGATTATTAATTTCGCCTGAAATATTACATGATATAGAACATGTGTTACTGAGGAAAATGGACGTAGTTATTACTTCTAAATTAATTAATGGTGAATTCTATTCAAGGTATCATGGTTTAGAGGGAACCATATCCTCTTATGTGTTCTGAAAATGTAAGCTCAAAAAGCCAACAAAGGAAGGGAGAGACACTACGTAATGTCAATAAGGAAGTTGAAAAATGATCCTGATGAACTAACGGAATAGCTAGAGTTGTCTTTTATACTTTAACATGTAAACTTAGGAAGAACAAAATGAAGAGAGAGGAAAAGGAAAAAGATAATTCAACGTGAAGTGTGATAGGGAAGAAGAGAAACGAGTGTCACGAATAGCTGAAGTTTAGAGGTAATGAAAACAACACATGTTAATAATTTTTTGTGCTGATGTGACAGCTCTCTGCCATCTGGACAGAGGATCTCACCACCCTCATTGAAAACTCAAGGATGACGGACACATTAGGAAATAGGTCGATACAGCGCGCCATTCACAAGGGGTGCCTGAAATGTGTGCATGAACAGCATATGATGCCGACAAAGTCTTTGTTCTGCACCGTATCGACGATGTACAGAGCTAAGGGTGCCTCGCTGTTTATCCTAGTTTAGAATCTCTTCTATACCTGTGATTTTCGTGAGAGGAGCCGCTTTAGAAGCTACTGTATATGATTCTGAGCGAGGCGTTTTCCCTACTGCCTGTGGTGCTGTGAGCTGCGACATTGGTTGCTTATTCTCGTATGAGTCTTTTATACAAGTGATTTCCGTGAAAGGAACCGCTTTAGAAGCACCCCTGTATGCATTTTTGACCATCCCTACCATGCACCTCGAACTGACCCGCCTTTAGCCTTGTAAGTGTGTATACATAATATGTTAGACATGCTCGGGTGAGGCTATGTACCTTACACATCTTTGGGCTGGCAGGTGAAAAAATAGTGTAGTGGAGCGAAGCTTTAGATATTGAGTACTATGCGCCTGCCATGGTAAAGCCAGGCTGAATATCGAATAATGGGCCAAGGGAGCATCGTAGAACAGGTAGAAATTGAGAGGCGGGTCTTGTGTAAGTATATCGGATAACCAACTAGGACTGACAAGACGAGGCGGTGATCAGGAAGGGAGACAGGAAGGCGGTGGGTGTCACACGAGTCTTGTATGAGAGGCTGATAGCTATATGTGTGTGTGTGTGTGTGTGTGTGTGTGTGTGTGTGTGTGTGTGTGTGTGTGTGTGTGTGTGTGTGTGTGTGTGTGGGTAGGAGGGAACAAGCTACAGATTGGCTGGAGGAAGGTAAAGGAAGAATAAAGAGAGAATAGCAAGACAACTTTAACTTATTAGAGAGAGCTCTTTGAGAGAGAGAGAGAGAGAGAGAGAGAGAGAGAGAGAGAGAGAGAGAGAGAGAGAGAGAGAGAGAGAGAGAGAGAGAGAGAGAGAGAGAGAGAGAGAGACTGACTGACTGACTGACTGACTGACTGACTGACTGACTGACTGACTGACTGACTGACTGACTGACTGACTGACTGACTCACTCACTCACTCACTCACTCACTCATTCACGCACTCGTGTCGGTTCAGTCATGTGTTAACCTCACCCACTCGCCGTGTGGTTGGGTATGACAGAAACTCACCTCTATGCCACGTCTTCTGTCTGATGAACATTCACCTTGGAACACCAAAAGCCTTAGACGTGAGGCCGCTGGTGACGCTGCGTGAGAGGACGATAAGAAGGCGTGTAAGTGTAGTTTTCCATTTTGTTCAGATAAATGAAGGAGTGAAGAAAAAGATCGAGGAAAAACATCGTCACCATTAGTTACCTCCTACAAATGACCTTTTATTTACAGTCTTTTTCCTCGATTTCTCCCTTTCTTATACCAAATACTTTGATCTTTTCGAAACTTTATCGTAATAACTTCGAAAGAAAATTGCTCTTTCCATGTGAGTAATTTGTCAGTCGACTTTGATAGATAATGCAAAATGAAATATTCTAAATTGCCTTCTGCAACTTTTTTTTTGTCTTGTCATTGGAAAACTGGAAGAGAAAGCGCTTTACACATTTGATTGAGTATGGAGAAGGGGAAGCAGACAGACAAGCAACTTTGAATGTGTCTCGCGGCACTCAGGACAAAAGTGTTGGCTGTCACTCTGCCTTTGATGTCCAGGTCACCCTTTCCAATTGACTCACTGATTGAGGAGGAGGAGGAGGAGGAGGAGGAGGAGGAGGAGGAGGAGGAGGAGGAGACTAAGGGACCTGGGCGATATATGGTGATTTTTGGGTAGAGAGAGTTGAGGGCCGCTTAGGAGACACGTGAGTTTGGGATGAGAAAGGCTGATCTTGGGTGAGAAAACGACGTGCGGGTGGGGGAGAGGTGATAGGCTAGTCCAGGGGTGAGGTTATCAGGATAGTTTGAAAGAAGGCAATGTTTGGTTGCAAGGGTTGTGAAGGCTGGGATGAGAAACACTGATCTCGGGATGATGTGGAGTTGGAGGATTATGGGACCTGTCTGGGTAAGAGAGGGTGATCTAAGAGGGTAGTACTTGGTGTGGCTAGGGTGATAGGATATTAGTATGAGGTTGCGAACGTTGGGGTTTGGAGATATGATTCATCCTGGGGTGGGACTGAGAGGGTTGTGGAGGTGGAGGAGAGGTAAAAGAGTATCAGTGAGTGAGTGAGGTGTGCCAACCATTTTTTTTTTTTAATGTAAGAGGGGAAAACTGGCCAAGGGCAACAAAAACAATAAAAAAGGCCCACTTGGTTACTAGTCCCCATACAGATCCGACAGCGTTGGCCAAAAGACAGGGATAAATTAGGGTTGCCATACATCCGGATTTTCCCGGACATGTCCGGGATCCAGTTAACGAAATCTGCGTCTGAGGGGATTTTTGAAAATCCCTCAAATGTCCGGAATTTCACCTTCCATCAGTAACTGTTAAAAAATCACTTAAATTTCCTTGGGTTGAAATGATGGGAGAGAGAGAGACGGCTTCACCGAGTGGCAGCTGCTTTGGTTTGGTTTCTGTCAAGACTCTGACGTGTATGGGTCCTGTATGAAGTCGGTGCTCACATCTTTCCCAACGCCACCTCATGTTTTCCAGTACCATATCAGGGCCATAATCAGGTGTTAGTGAAGGTGTCCGGAATTTTGATGGTTCATATATGGCAACCCTAGGATAAATGTCCCGAAGCCTCCCTCTTAAAATAAAATCAATTCATAGGAAGTTGGAAATACAGACAGGGGCCAGGAGTTCCTGAGTTTACCAGAGAAAGGTATGAATGCATGAGAGTACTGGATAACTCTTACAGTAGAGATTTTGGACAGAATGTGAGAGGAAGAAGAAAGCCTTATGCAGCAAGGCCGCAGGAGGAAGGGAGGCATATTATGCCTTAAGTAAGATCAGAATAGCGGTGAAAATAGCTGTAGAAGAAAGCAGGAGATGCAACATTCCGGTGGTGAGGAAGAGACTGAAGACAGGAGGGGAACTGATGAGACGAAAAGCTTTTGATTCCACCCTATCTAATAAAACGGTGTAAGTGGAATCTCCCCAAACATGTGAAGAGTATTTCATGCATGGGTGGATGTACAGAGTAAGCAATTTGGGGGTGGGTGAGTAAAACTTCATAGAAGGTATTTTAGCAAGAGATGAGATGTGAAGTTTCCAGTTAAGATTATGAGTAAAGGACAGACTGAGGATATTCAGTGTAGAAGAGGGGAAAAGTTGAGTTTCATTGAAGAAGATGGGATAGTTGTCTGGAAGGTTGTGTCGAGTTGATAGATGGTGGAATTGAGTTTTTGAGGCATTGAACACTACAAAGTTTTCTCTGCCCCAATCAGAAATTTTAGAAAGATCTGAAATCAGGCATTCTGTGGTGTCCCTGCATGACCTGTTGCCTGTCTAAAGGATTGGTCGCCTGTGAAAAAACGTGGAAAGGTGTAGGGTGGTATCATCAGCGTAAGAGTGTACAGGGCAAGAAGTTTGATTTAGATCTTTAATTAATAATAGAAAGAGAGTGGATGACAGGAGAGAACGCTGAGAAACACCACTGTTAATGAATTTAGAAGAAAAGTGGCTGTCTACCACAGCATCAATAAAACGGTCGGAGAGGAATCTTAAGATAAAGTTACAGAGAGAGAAGGATAGAAACCGTAAGGAGGGTAGTTTTCAGATCAAAGCTCTGTGCCAGATTCTACCAAAAGCTTTTGATGTGTATAACGTAACAGCAAAAGTTTCACCGAAATCTCTAAAAGAGAATGATCAAAACTTAGTAAGGAAATCCAGGAGATAACCAGTACAGCGGCCCTGGCGGAAGACTTAGATGTTTAAGAATGTTCCTGTTGAAGATAGATTAAGAAAATTTAGACAAGCAAGAGATTGAAGTTATAGAGCGGTAGTTTGACGGATTAGAATGGTCCATTATTTTAGGAACAAGCTGAATGTAGGCAAACTTCCAACGAGAAGGAAAGGTAGAAGTCGATAGACAGAGTTGGAAGAGTTTGGCCAGGCAAAGTGCAAGCAAGGAGGCACAGTTTTTAGGAGCAATAGGAGGAACCCCCATCAGGTCCAACGAGGGCATGGCATGGAAAACATCATTACGAAGAACTTTAATTGGAGGTATAAAATAGTCAGAGGGAGGAGGAGAGGGAGGGACAAGCCCAAAGTCATCCAAGGTGGAGTTTTTAGCAAAGGTTTGAGTGAAGAGTTCAGGTTTAGAGACAGGTGAGATGGCAGTGGTGACATCAGGATGAAATAAAGGAGGGAAGATGAAGATGAAAAGTTACTGGAGATATTTTTGGCCAAGAGCCAGAAGTCTAAAGTGGAGTTGGGGCTTGAAAGACTATGACATTTTCTATTCATGAAAGAGTGTTTGGCAAACTGAAGAACAGACTTGGCGTGATTCCGGACAGAAATATAAAGTGCATGAGATTCAGGAGATTGAAGGCTCAAGTGCCTTTTGTGGGCAACCTCTCTATCATGTATAGCACGAGAACTGGCCGTGTTAAACCAAAGTTTAAAAGGCTTAAGTTGAGGAAAAGGATGAGGAATGTACACCTCAATGACAGACACTATCACCTTTGTTATGCGTTCAGCACACAGAAACGTTTCTGTGATGCTGACAGTAATCACTCCAGGGAAAATCAGCATAATACCTCCTTAGATCCCGCCAACTGGCAGCGGCAAAACTTCAGAAGCACTTCCGCCTTGGGTGATCCTGAAGAGGTATTAGAGAAATAGGATAAGATACAGAAATGAAATTATGATCGGAGGAGACTAACGGAGAAGACAGGGTAACAGCATAAGCAGAAGAATTAGAGGTAAGGAAAAGATGTTGGGCGTATCTCCAAGACCGTCATTAATATGAATAGGGTGTTACATCAGGTCATGGGGAATAGCAAAATTGAAGGCTATTTCACCATGATGGCCAGTGAAAGCAGAGGAAAGCCAAACCTGGTGGTGAACATTGAAATTGCCAAGGATGGAGATCTTAACGAAAGGGTGGAGGAACAGAATGTGCTTCACTTTAGAAGTTAAATAGTCAAAGAATTTCTTATAGGAGGAGTTATGGGAGAGAGAGACAGCACAGATACATTTAATTAGAGAGTGACTTTTGTGTCAAAGCCAGATGGTGGAAAATTCGGAAGATTCAAGAGCGTGACCACGAGAGCAAGTCAAGTCGTTGCGAACATAGACGCAACATTCAGCTTTGTAACTTAAATGAGGATAGAGAAAGTAGAAGGGAACAGAAAAGAAACTGTCTGTTGCCTCAGACAGCTGTGTCTCGGTGAGGAAAAGATGATGAGGTTTAGTAGAGGAGAGGTGGTGTTCTACGGAATGAAAATTAGATCAAAGGCCGTGAATGTTGCAAAGTTAATAAAGAAAAGTTGATTGGGATGTTAAGACATTTATGGTCGATAGTGAGAGTGTAATCGGACCTGGGAACTTTATGGTCCCCTCCCCATTTTTTTTTTTTTAGATTTTAGGTGAAGGGTGTGTGTGTGTTTAGTAAGTGCATGTAGTTTTGTGTGAAGGAGGAGAGTTATCTTTAGAGGGCAGGCTGCGACTGTATCCTTGTTATATGAGACACAAAGGGAAACAACGTTCAGCGAGTTTACACCTAGCTTTGATGTTAAGTTCACAATACCCTCTGAACTGATCCAGACCAGAACTGGACAGACCTGATTCGGTCCAGAATTAGTTCTGTGCGACCTCACTGGGAGTAAATCATCGTTTCAGTAGGTGTGTACTATCTCCTCCATGGAGACCTGCATGAGAGTGGAGATCGTGGTAGCCTTCGTGAGATGAATGATTTTGAAATATCATTACGAAATTAGGCACTCTGGGTAAGTGTTTTTTGCAACTGGGACGTTGGTTAGTTTTGTGTAAACGAGACTTTAATGCGCAAGTGTTTCAGCATTTTCCATAAGAGCGCACTTGTCGCGTGACAAGATGACGTGTCGCGTGATAAGATGCAGTTGATTAAATGGTGTTACTTGTAGTGAGATCTTGCAAGTTTCAAGGATCATTAACACCGTTGCGAGGAAAGCATTTATGATCAAAGCGCCGCGAAAAAAGATGATAAAAAACTAAATTTTCAGTTTGTGACTCCGTGTTAATTAAACTCTGGATCCCTCACTGTCTGGGACTCATGCCTTGTCTCAAGTCCCGGCAGTTGGAACGAAACTGTTTCCATCTCCCTCATTATCCTCCTCTGAACGCTACATCAGTCAAGCAGTTACAGAGTGATTATGCAAACTATCTGGCAAAAGCTGGATATTATTATCTCTTCTCTTAAAAATGGTGAAAGGTACTTGAATGCTGAATTGAAGCAGCCTCCTCTGGTCCTGAGATGTGTGAGTGAGTGAGGGTTAGTCTTCGTGTCCTTGAAGTGTCAACTTTACAGTTTTTGCATTGTATTGCACTACTGTCAGGCAGCAAGGCATGCATTGGGGTATATGGTCACTTTATTGTTATTATCATTACTGGCAGTTATTGCATCTAATCTTAGAATGAGAATTTAATATTAAGTTTTCTCATATGCTGGTAGCTCAAGATGATATTTTACTTCAGGGAGACATTACTGTATAACTGCAGCAGGTCTCCGATGTATTAATGCTTTTAGATTGTGGAAGTAACTCTAACATTGCATCTGACGCCTGTGAAGCGTATGTATATAGTTTTGTTTTAAGCTTGACGAAACACACCTTTACTGCGACACACTGGCTCCCTCCCACCACGACCCTGCACGGCGCCGGAAAATAACATATATAATATAATATAAATATTACAATCCGAGCGGAAAGGTGAAGCAGGAGGATTAACTTTTATTCCATTGAACCTGATTCACATTTCTTTCTCAAATTTCTTAAAATTTATCTCGTGGTTGCAAGTATTGCTCCCCAAGATACGGTGAAGATAGAAATAGCCAGCAACCAGCACAACTATTGTGAACGCCTGAAACAGACAAAGCTTATGGACTGGACATCTCCAATCGAGAAGTCTGCAACAAATATCCGTAAATGTCTTGCAGCATCTATACTACAGTATTCAGAGTGCTAACAAAGGATGACTAGTCTGGGAAATAAGGAAGCCAATGCTCTATTCTCTCTTATTGTGTAACCATTTAAACATTTTTCTTACAATGCTGTAAATGTTGTGACTCCTGATACGGTTTGCTGAATCTACCTGGTGCCAGTGAATGGCTATTTGACTATTTAATACACCGCCTACTGTTGCTTTGTGTTCCATTTTTTTAAGGTGTTTTTTCAGTGGGGAGTTTTCAGAACTTATCCACCAGATGTCCCTGCTGCTACATGCCCCCCTACTGGCATGAGGTAAAATATTGTTGTATTAAATCCCTGGTGCATACAGATGCATGGAACATTGATTGTTATGATATTATTGACATTCTGTATCTACTTTTAAATGTCCTGTGTGGATAACTTTAGAAGTTGGTCAAAACAAATATATTTTTGTGATTATCAATATCTTAAATACGGTATATTTAAAGTCTAAAAAGTATCGATTTAAACAAAGAAAAAGGTAAAACCTTTTACTGTACTGTAAAGAATGACCCAGCTTACTCAGTAACATCGTGATATATGGTTATAATTATTTTCGCCGTGTCTCGATCAAAATCGAGACACGGCAAAACAATCAAGCAGAGAACAAGACTAGTATATCACAGGACTACCGTAGAGTGAAGAGAGAAATATGTGAAGCTTTCTTCCTCCTCATGGCGTAGTGGCATGGACATTACAGCAGGAATTAACTATTTGTCCCACAGTGTGTTTGTTAAATTAAACAGGTGGGCAGCCCAGGTCTGGTCAAACAGTAACACTCTCCAGGATACTCGAGTTGCCTATTCTTAACTAGAATTCTTTTCTCCATATACTAGTAAATTGATCTGTGTGATTTGGACTTTTAAGTGTTGTTAACATGTTGTTTTCATGTTTACTGTCGACTGGATTAATACACTTCCGATCAAGGGTGTACTCTTTGGGAAATGTGGAGATAACCAAATAAGCCTCAATACCAATTCACGAGAAGATCATCTTATATACATTTGTTCATGAATAAGGTTTAATTTTGCCTGTGTTACTACTTAGAAGGAATTATGTAGAAAATGTTATATCGAATTATTGCAGCTCTGTTTATGGAATGACACTGTAGGTATAATTATTCTACATTACCTTTGTGTGAGCGAAGGGGAACATGTATTGCGCTGCCACCTGGTGAAAACTCCCCATTCATCACTCATTATCACTCACTTACTCTAAATACTATGTTTGGTTTTAAAAGTGCACTTATATGTAATGTCAGCTATATGGCAGCCATTATATACTATCAGACACATGCTGAGGATATTTAGTGTAGAAGAGGGGGAGAGCTGAGTGTCATTGAAGAAGAGGAGACAGTTGTCTGCACTTAAGAAGCTATTTAATAACCCAATAACAAAACACACATGAAACTGACATACACAGATAGATATAACACATAAATAAATATAACCCTAAAGAACCCAACTTAGCAATACCTAACGATAATACTAATCCTATATGGAGGCAATGTGGAAAAACGGGACGAGGGGAAGTGATACTTATGAGGTGTCGCAGTGGTGAAGTGCTGGGTGATGTGGATCCCACGGCATTCCAAGAGGCGGTGTGTTCACTTGTCGAGGCCTTGACCTCCACTGCCTTCCAAAAATAAGGGAGCTCGCTTAACACTTCCGCTTGAGTCGAATGGGACCGCGCGAATCCTACTTCGGGACAGGAGCGGGGCTTCATGAGACGGTGACGTGGAGGGGAGGTGGAGAGGTGGCGAACGAGGTAGCAAGCGGAGGAGGTGATGGTAGTGGAGTATGTTACAGGCGGGCCGTAACACTGGTCCATAAGACAAAAACTAGTGCTATTAGATCTCACTGGGAGTAAATTATCGTTTCGGCAGGTGTCTGCTTATCCTTATAATCAGATGGTTGCCTCATCCCTCGTGGCGCCGATTGTTAGATAAGTAAGGACTCCCCACATAGCATTATGTTTGTTGTAGAGAAGACTCGATGCTAAGTAAACAAAGAAAAATGAAAAGAAGATTTTTACTTTGAGGTTCAGGAAAACGTTGCGTGATAAAGTGAAGGTACGTTCTGATTAAACGAAGGTAGGACATAATGAAATGGATGCACGGTGTGATTAAAGCCTAAGTTAATTAGCGGGGTTTGCATGTTTCTCCATCAAATATTTTAGCAGCGTGGTAGCATCGCCTTTCCTCTCACCTCGGGCATACATGCTACATAAATCGGCGAGGACTGACAGGATTTTCCCTACAATTATTCTTATTAATTTATGCGGACAGAGATATTCGGTGTGTGTGTGTGTGTGTGTGTGTGTGTGTGTGTGTGTGTGTGTGTGTGTGTGTGTGTGTGTGTGTGTGTGTGTGTGTGTGTGTGTGTGTGTGTGTATATATATATATATATATATATATATATATATATATATATATATATATATATATATATATATATATATATATATATATATATATATATATATATATATATATATATATATATATATATATATATATATATATATATATATATATATATATATATATATATATATATATATATATATATATATATATATATATATATATATATATATATATATATATATATATATATATATATATATATATATATATATATATATATTATAATATTGCGAGTTTATGTCAGATGCCCACATCATAAGTGAAATATGAGAAATATGAAGATACAAGAAATAAAGATATATGGATGTATGATAGTTCGCCAGTATGCGGTGTGTAGCCGTATCCAGCCATAAAAGAGATTAGGAAGGGCAGGAAGGTCAAAGGAAGCATTTAATGACCCAGGCCAGTTGACCCAGGGCAGCCCGGGCAGATATATATAGCCCAGGTCAGGTAAACATTCTGTGGTATGTTGTTCATACCACACGTGGAGTTCATTTGAGCTTGTACTTGATTGGTGAATGGTACATTCTGAGGGGCGTGTTGTGTGGGTCAAGACACGCCCCATAAGTTCCTGAAGGAAATTGTAGAGGATTGGGGCAGAGAGAGAGAGAGAGGAAGCAGAGAGGACAACCGCGGCTCTAAGCGGGCCACCCTCGGCTGCATAGCTGAGGGCGGCGTTTTGTACTTCATATATAACCAGTAAGTGGAACTATAAGTTGCAATGCAGTCTTTTGAGGTAAATTAGAATGGAGGAAGAAACATGATAGGAGGTTTAGGTATTATGTGGTATTAGTTTATTATGGTTTATGTGGTTGTACTTTGGTTCATAATGACGTCGTTATATACTTGCGTTTTCATCTATGAGTAAGGGAATTTGTATACGGCTACCTACGTATGTGCATGTGTGTTGCTCTGACGAATAAGTTACATAACATATTTACTAGTGTGTAATTGTGTACGAAGTTAACGTGGTTCCATGTATGGGTACCAAGAGAAAGAGATTACTTGAGGGAAGTCACTTGTGTGGAAATATCAATATTTGTCATTATATTTCGGTGGTGTTACGTTGTCATTTTGTTGAACGGAGTCTGGTAATTATATGTGTATGGTAATATATTTGGTGGTACGTCATGTGGTTGCTTGCATTCATGTACCAAGTAAAGGTCATCCTTATATACGGGTAGCTGGGAAAAAGGGGTAATATTGTACGTACTACGTATGAGATTTACGGAGAAATAAAGCACCGTGTTCAGATGTTGTAATACGTTATGAAGATATAGTGGATGATGTTTGAAGTGAAATCCGTTTTGATGCGAGAATATGTACGAGATTAATGTAATTCTTAAGGATGTTTGTAAGAGAAATTGTAATAATTGCAGTGGAGAAGGCAACAGAAAGAGTTGTGATTGTTACTTGTCGGCGCCGTATCGAACACCTTATGTATAGATATTAGTTTTGTTAATTAAAGATAGAAAAAACCTTTGACTATTTATAGCCAGTAGCTAGACAATTTGTGCAACGTCGTGCAACAGCTCGGATCACGACATGGTGGCAGCGGTGGGATCTAAATGTTGCACAAATTGTTGCATTGCAAAAAAAAAAAAAAAATATATTGCCAAATGTTGCAAATTGTAATCTTGGAATTGGCGCAAGGGACAGTCATAGTGATGGAAGATTAAAGTAAATTGATTGAAAGTGCACTAAGTAGCTGTTGTCAACATCAGAAGTGGCATGGTTATTATAATATGAATGCATATCATTATCACTATTTCGTCTGAAGCTGAGTCGCCCGTGACGATCATAAGTTTTGTGTAAAATCCGTAGATTTTATTTAGTAATTAATTTCGATATTCATTAAAGATCATGTTGCGTGTAAGAGGTTATTCTTTCAAGTGGATGCTTTAAGGTTATATTTTGATTAGACGATATCTGAGTAATATGTTGTACGGTTACCTGTCGCTTGTTTCACCTAAGCCTTTACAAATCAAGGGGTAAACGAGGAGTCTTATTAGCGGAGAGAAATGCGACAAAATATGAGATATAAAGAGTTTTGAATAAATTATTTAAGGTTCGTCTACATTATAATATGTGTATCATAAAGTAGTCAATGGAGTAACGATAACTGAGTGTCAAGGGCATAAATATTACGGATATGCGGCAAAATTCACAAAGGTAGACGAATTTGTTGTCGTTATGTGAAGGGAAACTTATCATATATAAGAGACGTGACATATAAGGATAATTTTTTTTTTCACACGAGTGTCGACTGTCAGAGGAAAATAGCAAAGGGTGTAAGCATATATTGTGGTTTATAGCAGGAAAATATGAAGTACTGAGTAAGACGATTTTAATTGCCCCATAGCGATAGAGACGAATAAAAAATGTGTAAATTGTATCATGTTTGGGAGTTCGTCGGATTATAGATGAAAGAATATTGAAGGTTCTGATGAAAGATATGGAACAAAAAGTGAGTGTCAAGTAAAAGAAGGGATATTGTGTGTAGTTGATGCGAAGGAATTTTTCCGTGAGAATAGTATATGAGGAAGAAGATATAGTATGAGGGAATAATAGAAACATAGTAGAAATATGATTGAGATATACATCACTGCGGTTAAGGTTTGAGGCAAATATCAATATCAGAAGTATAGAAAATAAAGAAGAAATATGACTGATATATGAGGTAAGTATTAAAATGGGATATCTATGTAAAGAAGTTAATAGAGGAAATAACTGGAGAGTGTTAATATTGAAGAGAATCAAGAGCAGAGAAAGACATTTTGTTGTTACATATTGATCATACGTGTATTGTGAGTCTCTTGGGTTAATGAAAGGTAGATGAAAATATTTAAGGAGAAAAGGAAACGGTGAGTTGCGAGTCAATTTTATGAAATGATGGCAGGATATAAAGATGAATTAATATATACATATATTATGTCGAGTTGAGGATGCTACCACGTGCTGGGTAGTAGTTGAGTTGAGTAGGTAACACTGTTGTAACAGTGCTAGTTCATGCAATTGAAGGTTGCTGGCTAGATCCTAGTTCACCTTACAGTTTCTTTTCTCACCACCTTAAGGTTACTTGCCTCCCTCATGTCTTTTCTCTCTCAGTGGGTTAATTGAATATAAAGTAGTGGAGTTTTTAAGTGATAAGGTGAGAAAAGAAGCAAAATATATATTAAATGTTCAAGTACATGTGTAAAGCAAGGCCAACCTTCAATTGTTCACTTAAGAAGACGATTGTTGTTGTAAGGTCATGTTGGATAACATCATATTAGTGCCCGAAGTTATAAGTACAAGAAATTATATGTGAGTTGTAGTATATGTAGCTACTTGGTTAAGGCGTTAGTCAGTTCATAAAGGTAGAGACGATATGAATAACATCAGTAAAAGCAAGAATAAGAAGTAAATTAATGTCATTATGATACTATTGTGGCTGTTATAGAGACGATATGAATAACATCAGTAAATGCAAGTATAAGAAGTAATTTACAGTGTTCTAATGTGGTTATAAGTATTGAGAACAACTAGGTTGAAATATAAAAGAGTACTTTCGAGATGTTATACACATTAGCCAATATGCAAATATAAGTAGCTACGCACGGGCAGTAAGTTGGCGAATGTTATTGACATTGATATGATAATATCATTGAGTCAGTAATATCGTTGAATGTGAGGTTTGATATTCGGCAACATGAGGTATATTTATGTCATGAAGAATATAATATGTGGGTTGCAATATTGTGTGAGAGGAATGTTTAGGAAGGAAAATATTGGGAGGAATTAGATACATATCTATACTGCGTGAGGGAATAGGTGTGAGGAGAATATATATCTAGGAAGAAAGGGATGAAGATGGATATTTGGATTAGAAAATATATATTGATATTTGTTAAGAGGTAATTAATAATGAGTTGAGGAACATACATATCATGAAAACAATGTGAGGATTGAGTCAAGGAAAATATATATCTAGGAAGAAAACGAAGTGGGGATAGATATATAGGTTAGAAAAAAAAAAACTTAATATTTGTTATAAGGTAATTCATATTGAGTGAGGAAAATATATATCAAGGTAAATAATATGAGGACTGAGTCAGAATTCATATGTCAGGAAGGAAAACATATAATATTGCATTGATAATTGTTAACAAGACCATCATAGATCAGCTTGACATATGAAAAGGAATTAAAATTCATGAGGTTAAGATCTTATATAGATAGACGTAAAAATCGATATTGCAGAGCCATAAGGATGTCATTCCCGGAACTACACTAATAATGTTAACATCAGAGTAAATATGATAGTAAATATGATATATATGTGTAGTAAGGAAACAAGTGTAAGTATGAAGGTTGATATAGAGTGAGGTAAAACGGAGTAAGCACATGATATTAAGACATTAAAGTTGCGAATTATAATGTGAAGAAAGACGCGTCAAACATATCATTCCTTGTGTGTACATTGACTCTTGTGCCTAGCAACACTTGAACACTTCGTGCCAACCTAGGGGCATAAGGCGTGTACAAGTGGTTGTGATCAACTAGGTGACAAGTTGTTTCTCTCTGGCCAGAAGTAAATATTAATATACATTATGTGAATGCCGGTCTGGGGATTGCCGATTCAGAAGAGTGGGGGACGCCCTGAAAGCTTCGTTTCGACAGTACCCGGCATGGTAGTGTTGAGTGATACACAAGGATATTAGTGGGCCCACTAGTGAATATGTTGAGTAAAGATATCTATCCATGGATTGATTTTAACATGTGCATACTCGAGTCAAAATTAATACATCAAGAGTAGTCTGACTTATGAATATAGATGAGAGGATGTGAGGTAAATATGAGATATGAAGGCAAATAGTAAATACCAAAGTAAATATATGAATATATGGTCATGGGATGTGGATTCTGGAAAGGTTACGATGAGGAATATGAGATAGTACGAGTTGCTGTGAGGTAAATATTGAGTATATAGTGAGGATATTGAGTATATTAGAAAAGGTTGCGGTGAGGATATTGAGTATATTAGAAAAGTTTGCGGTGATGTATATTAGAAAAGTTTGCTGAGTATATTAGAAAAGGTTTGCGGTGAGGATATTGAGTATATTAGAAAAGGTTGCGGTGAGGATATTGAGTATATTAGAAAAGGTTGCGGTGAGGATATAGGAAAAGGTGCATATGCATATATACGTCTGTGTAGGTCATGACTATATTGGGCAAATATTATTATTGAGATAGCAACTTGATAAAATAAGATGAAGATATAGTGAACATATGCAAAGGTAAAGTGGTTATACATGTTCCGAAGGCAGAAAACTGGCGACAGTGATATTGATATTAGATTAATATGCAGGCATTTGAAGGTTTCTTGTTGATGAGGACGAAGATATATGACTAACATGGAAGTTAAGGTGTCTCTATATAATTTGGAGGGATATATGGCGATCTGGAAGATTTTATAGAGATTAGGATAAATGTATAGTAATGAGTGTTAATGAGTGCCTTTATCTGTGATTTTGACGATATATGTGAAATAAGGGGTATATCTATGGGATTGAAAATAGATACAATGTGAGATGTCGTACTTAACACATAACACAGGACATTTGGTTACAAGTCTGAGTTGAGCTATCGTGATATCGTAGGAAATCATCAGTGGTTTCAGTAGCTTTCACTTGATTATATAACATTTTAAAGAAAGATTTAAAGTTAATGCAAGGATTGTAAAGGTAATCAGTTAACGACGATAATGAGGAAAGAAGAGTTATTGATGAGGTATCAAGCGAAAAATATATAGAAGGACATTACTCCCATCTTATCGTTAGCTATATGGTAAGGCTTGAAGGTGAAACAAGACGAAAATATATTAAAGAAATACGATTTGGATGTTGACTATCAAGAGATTAAGATGGACATTATATAATATGATGTAGTTAGGAAAATACTGATATGAAAGGAGTACAAGTTGAAACTAAATAATGAAGTAAATATTAATGTTTAACCTGTGGAATACATGGTGTGGTTCTTGTCTGTGTGCTGGTGATGATACAGAACGGTAATGGTTCAGTGTTTTAACAGCAAGCTAAAATATTTTTTTGTATTTTGACAAAGAACAATGACCTTGGTTATGATTTTCGAGTATAGTGCGTATATTACATATAAAGATAGATATCGTGACTTAAGGTGAGAAATAATAGCGTATTCCTTACACGGCAACTCGGAATCAGATTTATTTCTTAGTGTGGTAACATTTTCACAAGTGATGGATTTTCCAGTGTTTCAAGTGCTTATATCAACATATTACGTGGATCTGAGAGTAGCTACTTCTTATTACAAGGTTAATGCAATCTATATATCAGTACTTCTGAATCCATTGCGTCAGTTCATTTTCGACATCGTGATATTAGTGCATGCTTACGGGATGTAATAATTTTTCTTGTGTTTTCTGTTATTTTGTATGAGACGTCACCCTTATCTGAGATAATGAGATAGTCATTCCTCCATATTTATGTATACACTTAGAAGTTTCACCATATAATATGCTTTTAATAGTGATGTATTATGACTGCATTGCATACTTGAGTTCCAACTTACTTCTATTGAGAAATTCTGACGACACCTGAACGATGTCTACAGATGCTCTCCCTTGATTGTTTCTGTATCTTGTAAGATGTTGATATATATCCTCTGAATAATATTGATATAATTTGGGATAATGAGCTGATTTCTTTTACAATCTATGATATGATATACACTCCTCCTAGTTATGGACATATATATGCATAATACTATGATAAATGTTGTCATATTTTCTCTGAATAACATAGGTATGATTTGAGATTGTGAGTTGATTTTATATGATTAATGCTGTATTTATACTACCTAATGATATATTTTCCTCCTAGTTATAGACATATATTCATATCAAAGTAACGAGTATCGACTGCATTGCCATATCTTTTCCATTACCTTGCTTAGTGTGATGACATATCTTTTCCACTACTGGTCAATATCATGATCTCTCCCTGACCATATATATATATATATATATATATATATATATATATATATATATATATATATATATATATATATATATATATATATATATATATATATATATATATAATTATATATCTCTCTGCAAAGCCCTTTTGTGAATATTGAGGTGCAGACGCATTTTTCTAATATATGCCTTCTTAGCAGACAGTATTGGACCCATTGCCCTACATTCCTACGTATATAACATAGCTGGCTGGAGACTTGGATGCTGGCTAGAGGACAGGGGTCTGGCGGGTGCTAACATGCTTCATGGGTGGGGGAAAGTACCGCTACCAGGTGCGCGGTCGCCCAAGCCCTCATCCTTCCTACGGGAGGCATGCACACCCTGCCCACCCACCCACCCTTCACTACATTGAATGCGCGGGACGCGCATTCTGAGGGGGGATGTTTGTCAGATGCGCACATCATAAGTGAAATATGAAAATATGAAGAAACAAGAAATAAAGATATATGGATGTATGATAGTTCGCCAGTATGCGGTGTGTAGTCGTATCCAGCCATAAAAGAGATTAGGAAGGGCAGGAAGGTCAAAGGAAACATTTAATGACCCAGGCCAGTTGACCCAGGGCAGCCCGGGCAGATATATATAGCCCAGGTCAGGTAAACATTCTGTGGTGTTGTTGTCGTCTTGGATGTTGTTCATACCACACGTGGAGTTCATTTGAGCTTGTACTTGATTGGTGAATGGTACATTCTGAGGGGCGTGTTGTGTGGGTCAAGACACGCCCCATAAGTTCCTGAAGGAAATTGTAGAGGATTGGGGCAGAGAGAGAGAGAGAGAGGAAGCAGAGAGGACAACCGCGGCTCTAAGCGGGCCACCCTCGGCTGCATAGCTGAGGGCGGCGTTTTGTACTTCATATATAACCAGTAAGTGGAACTATAAGTTGCAATGCAGTCTTTTGAGGTAAATTAGAATGGAGGAAGAAGCATGATAGGAGGTTTAGGTATTATGTGGTATTAGTTTATTATGGTTTATGTGGTTGTACTTTGGTTCATAATGACGTCGTTATATACTTGCGTTTTCATCTATGAGTAAGGGAATTTGTATACGGCTACCTACGTATGTGCATGTGTGTTGCTCTGACGAATAAGTTACATAACATATTTACTAGTGTGTAATTGTGTACGAAGTTAACGTGGTTCCATGTATGGGTACCAAGAGAAAGAGATTACTTGTGGGAAGTCACTTGTGTGGAAATATCAATATTTGTCATTATATTTCGGTGGTGTTACGTTGTCATTTTGTTGAACGGAGTCTGGTAATTATATGTGTATGGTAATATATTTGGTGGTACGTCATGTGGTTGCTTGCATTCATGTACCAAGTAAAGGTCATCCTTATATACGGGTAGCTGGGAAAAAGGGGTAATATTGTACGTACTACGTATGAGATTTACGGATAAATAAAGCACCGTGTTCAGATGTTGTAATACGTTATGAAGATATAGTGGATGATGTTTGAAGTGAAATCCGTTTTGATGCGAGAATATGTACGAGATTAATATAATTCTTAAGGATGTTTGTAAGAGAAATTGTAGTAATTGCAGTGGAGAAGGCAACAGAAAGAGTTGTGATTGTTACTTGTCGGCGCCGTATCGAACACCTTATGTATAGATATTATTTTTGTTAATTAAAGATAGAAAAAAACCTTTGACTATTTATAGCCAGTAGCTAGAGAATTTGTGCAACGTCGTGCAACAGCTCTATACGAGATGCTTACGAGGAAATAGGCCACGCCTCCACCAACACTATGTGCCGGTGCCCGTATGACACTAGTATGTGCCACGCATTCACTGGTATGTGGCACGCAGTATCTGCACAGCATAACAAACAACATGGTGAATACATGCCATGTACATATATGACAACCACGCCTCTCAGGGAATCAGTTGTTGCACCACTTTCGGAGAGTCCACAATGCCCGTTCATTTTTCTTTGTATTGTATTCATATGCATATCTATATTTGATCATTCTCTCAGTATATATTGCAATTTTTATTTACAACTCTCTATAGATATGCTATGTATAATTTTATATGCATATCATAAATCATTCACATTTCATTGACTTTTTGCTATTATTATTTAAAGTCACACAAAGGCTACCAAACAACAGTAAATTTTCATGTATACCTCCAGTATAGTTATTTCCAGATTTCACCTTCCATGATTTACTTTCCCTTTTCATTGTATTAATTTCAGTTGTATAGCTGTGCTTTTTACTTCTCTCAGTATAAATTGTAATCATTATTTATATAGTTTTCTGTAGTTTTATCTTGATTATAATACTTTATATTATTTACATTGCATTTGCATTCTGCTATTATAAGTAAAAGTCACACAAAAGGTATGAAAACAAAGTTGCATAAATGCACGTTTTAATCTTTATTTGCAGATTAACACTTGTGATAACGCTGACAGACAGGCAACATATTTCTAAACACATCATGCACAAAGCGACACACACAGAAACAACAAACAGCATACACACAGACAAAACACTGCCTACTGCTGGGAGCGATGGAGTGGTGCGTGGAGGTCTGTCACACAAGCAGGCAGTATGTAGACTGTAGACTTTTTTTCCTTCTAAATGAAGAGGGGGGTGGTGAAGAAAAGAAAGCTAGCTAAGAGAGAGTGAGCGGAAAGAGAAGTGATGAAATAAAGTAGGAGAAAAGACAGGCTGTGAGCTTGACCACAGTGCTATTTTTCTTTCTTTTTTTATTATTTTCTTTTATTTTTCAATGTAGTGCAGTCTGACACTCTCCCAGCATTCACACAGTCATTCATACACAAAATTCGGAAGCCAGAACTGCAACAGCAGGACCCCAGCTTTCCCTATGAGACAGACCTCTGGGGAAGGTGGACCTGTCCCACTTTGTGTGTGTGTGTGTGTGTGTGTGTGTGTGTGTGAGAGAGAGAGAGAGAGAGAGAGAGAGAGAGAGAGAGAGAGAGAGAGAGAGAGAGAGAGAGAGAGAGAGAGAGAGAGAGAGAGAGAGAGAGAATGCCTTTTGTGCTTTTCCTTTGTGCTTGTCTTGAGTGTGACAGCCTTCCCCAAAAGGAACACAGCTAATTCCTATCAATATATGACTGTCTATTGCTGTGGCCCCGAAATTGTGTTACATAACAAAGTCTGTGCATGTCTATGGTATATATTATACAATTGTCATAATAATTTTTATGTATTTATCTTAGTTGAATTAGTTAAAATGGGTTTCATATAATATCAAATGATTGAAAGTTAGTAATTAGTTAATTAATTTGATATTAAGAGTTGTTATTGGGTTGTTTTATTGTAGGTTGATTTGTTAGTTAGGATTAGGTAATGGGAAAGGATAAGATATGGCGCAGAATCTCGCTGTCCTCGTCTTGGTCCAGCATCTCTGGGAACTCTGTGATGTGAACAACTAAAAAGATTAATGGTGCCTAATGACTATTGCCTCGGGTGTGCCATGATTTTACTGGTTTTAGGGAACCAATTGCGATCGCGGTCATAGTTAATGGTTAAATTATTATAATATCAGGCTCTTTTGCTCTTACGGCCTCCCAACTCTTTTTTGCTCTTTTATCCATCGAAATATTTAAAGGAGTAATATTATATTTTATGTGTAAATGTTCCAATGTTGCCTCATTGTTTTCGCTACAATTTATGAATTTTAATGCTTTGTTTAACACTATTTGCAGATTTCTTTTTTGTGTGAATAATGCTGCACATATTGGGATAAGAGGATATTTCAAGATCGGTATTAGCAGTGTTTTTATTAGTGTTGTTTTTACTTTAATAGATATGTAATTAAATCTTGTAAGATTTGTAAGAACTGCATTGCTCTTATTCTTATTCTTATGGCCAGTAATTCCTGTAGATTGCAGTTTTAATCCTAAAAACTTTCCTTCTTTACATGTTTCAATTTCTCTTCCAATAACTCCTATTCTCATCTTTTTTTATTGAGCAATAGGTATGATTTTAAATTTTACTTCACTAGTTTGAATTTTCCATTTTCTTTCGTATTTATCTGTTCGTTCTATTTCACTTTCTACCTTTAATTTTAACATTGCCTTTGATTTACTGGGTGAAGGGATGACTTGTGTTATATCACCTGCAAATATTGTATCTAAGCAGCCTGGGCCTGGTTGTGGTAAGTCATTCGTGTATAAAGAATAAAGTATAGGAGATAGAACGCTTCCTTGTGCTACTCCACTTCTTAACTTGATTTCGTTACTGCTGTCATTACCAGTGTTTATTCTGGCAGTTCTATTATTCAAGAAATTACATAAGGTCTTTTCTAGTATCACGGGCATTCCTAGTCGTATTAACTTATATTTTAAACCATCGAAAGTTTTGGCGACATCTCGTAATATTACGTATACTTTTTTTTTTTTTTTTTTTATCTGCAAGTGCATTTACTATAGTTTTGTATGTAGTTGCAATAGCAATGTGTGTTCCTTTATAGGTTCTGAAACGGTGTTGCCTTCTCTGTATTATATTGTTTTCTAATATGGATGTATTTAGTCGTCCTTGAATTATTCGTTCGAAGAGTTTCCCCGGCACTTCTAGTAAAGAGGTAGGTCTATGATTAATAGGTTGTATTGATGACTTTCCTTTTTTTAGGGATGAATTTTATTATAGCTGTTTTAAATATATCTGGGAAATATCCTGCTGAGTAATATGCATTGAATATATTTTTTAGTTGGTCTAGGGTCTTGTCAGTAATATTTTCTAGTATTATCTTATTTATTTCTGAAATAACTGGTGCCTTGTTTTTAAATCTCCGTATGTGTCCTTTTATTTTTTCTTCTTCAATTTCCCTTATATGGTAAACTTCATTATTCAGTCTGCTTAAATTGGATGTTGGATATGATTATGTTATTTATATATGAATCTATGTGATCAACATGGATTCTGTAAAATTTGGCTTCTTTATCTTCAGTTATTCTGCAAACGTCCCTCCAAGTTTTTTTTTTGAAAAGGTCACATTTCTCTTTATCTGTATAATATTTATTCCCTTCAGAGTCTTTCATATAGTTTATGTGTATAACATTTTTACCTTTTAGAACTTTAAGTTTGTTCTAAAATTTTTTACTATTTTTACTGTGATTCATTAGATCTGTAATTTTGTTTTCCCAGTTTTTATTATAGTTCTCTTTGCATTTTTTCAATTCGTTTTTTATTATTATATATTCTCTGTAATGATCATTAGACCATCTGCTAGTTGTAGCATTTAGTTGTAGTAATTTATATTGGTTTTCTAGGTTCTTAATTTATGGGGTAGTTTTTAATTGATATATGAATTTATAACTGCTTTTTGGAGTTGCCTTATCCATAGCTGTTTTTTTTATATCCATCCATTCCTTGGTTGCCTTTTCTAGTTGTTCTAGGTTGAAATGATTTAGATCCTTTAAGTTTATATTTGTACTAAGAGTCTGTTCAAATAATACCCAGTTTGCTTTATTTGTTCTATAATTTGATGATGTCTCATTTATAAATGGTTTGGTAGATAGCATGAATATCATGGGAATATGGTCAGATGTTGTCATTTCTCCAGACTCGGAAATATAGTTTAGATAGTGATGTTTATTAGAAAAAAAATTGTCAGGGGTTGTAGCAGAATTTCTATGTAAAAATGTTGTAAAGTATGGTCCCAAATGCATAATTTTGCCTTGATTTATTAAATTCATTAAACGTTTTCCAACTGTGTTGGTATTGTTTCCAAAGTGAGTATGTCTTCCATTAAAATTTCCAGTTGTATAAGTTGGAACATCATTGCTTAACAGTCTGTATATATTAGTGAATGGAAGATAAGGTCTTCTAGGTGGTAAATATGTTGTAGCAATGACTGGACCGAGGTTTGTTTGGACTTCTAGAGCAAGAACATCAGTTTCGAAGTCGTCGTAGAGTTTGTGTTGAATATTATATTTAATGGCTTTTGCTGATTCATCTGCGAGACTTTTAGTGTAATTAAGTTTGTTTATAGGTTTTGTATCTAGGTAATTTTAATGTTTCTGTAGATTTTACCCCGTGACTATCAATTAAGATGAAGTCTGGTAATGTATTTAAGTAATTGTTTTTTCAGTTCATAACGTTATGTTGTATTATTGTTAATGTACTAGTTGTGATAAGCTTTTTTGCTTCTGGGATCTCTCCTCTCTGGGGGCGTTCTACCTTTTATGACCTCATCTTATTTTTTCTATACTCTTCATTATCTATTACATGCTAGCAGCCTTTTAGAATTATTTTATTGTTCAGTACCATATTGTAAATTTCTTCATCATTTATCATGTCATCTTCATAATGTAAACTTGAATATATTATTTTGTAAATCAGAGACTAACTCTTTGAGAGTAAAGTTTTCTTTAGGCCATCCCTTTTCTTGTGTGGTGTATATCTGTAGATCTATGTCTTTGGCTTGTGCAACATCTTTCTCTTTCTCTGATACTTCTTGTTCAGCATCACTCGTGTTACCTTTAGCACTTTCTTTACTTATTGAGGCCCTTATTTTTCTCCTGCTTAGCAGGTGTCTGGTTTTAGTGCCTGAGCCTGAGATTCATGTTGTGTTTGTGGTGTGAAAACTCTACTTGAGTTGGGACAGTCTGGAATTTTGATGTTTGGGAGTTTATTGAGAGTTAAGATTTTATTAAGTTCTTTAGAATAAGTGCCAGGATTCTCCAAGTTTCTGTAGTGTGCATGTGCCATACATATGTTTATTATTAAAGTTTCTTCTCTATTTATTTGAGGCACTGCATTGTAAGAGGTTTTAATCTGGGAAGGGATGTTTGTTTGAATTTTAGATGTGTCAGAGTATGTCATCTTTTGTTTTTCTATTTCCTTCTTTCTTTTCTCTTTTGAAATAATTTTTCTTTTGGGCATTTCATTGCCAAGGTCGAGTGTTCTTCATTGCAAGTAATGCATTTTTTACTCTTTCTCTACACTCATACCATAAATGGCCTTCTTCGCTACATTCTGAGCACCTTTTGTAGTCTCTTCTTTCGGGCACTCTCGGGTGTTATGGTGTTGAAGCTCGTAACATCGCATACAACATTGGATTGAAATGTAAGTTTCCTGCCTGATCTCATGAGGTGGAACACTTATGCCAAAAACACGGAAGCCTTGTTCTGTACATTTTTTGGCCAACAGGGTGTTTGTGAACGTTATTTTAATGGTGTTAGAGTCGGAGAATTGATATATGTAGTCAAGTTCATCTCCAATCCAATGTTTTTTTTTTTAACTAACGCTGATCTCATCATCTCCCCATTTATGAATGGCATCATCTACTCTGGTCAAGATGACACTTTTCTTTACCTTGATCTCGGCAGGCATCAATGGGTTAAATCCGTCCTCTTCAAGCTTGCTCTTGACCTGCCAAGTGAATATTGTGTCACCATGGTCTTCATTGAGTGCTGAGACGGTGAAATCTTCATGTGCTGTAAATACTCTCGTGATGTGTACATTATTGCAGCACAGAATCTCTAATAGTTTTAGTTTTTATCCCTATCAGACGATGTCTTACTTTTAATTTCTATTCTAATCATTGTTCATAGTACCTACAGCAACTTGCATAAACTTTCAAAGTTACTGCCCCGTGAGGGTCTTCTAATCCTTACTATCAGTGCCCCTGTGGCCCAGCTATCGTCTTCTTTACACCATCCCTTCTAAGCGTTCCCTTCGTGAGAATGCCCCTAACAGGCAAACGTTCCGGGTTCAGCTTTGTACCAACTCAGAACAGGTTAAATGAGCAAAAATCGAATCGTCTCGGTAACCTGGAGAAAACTAAGTCCACAAAGTGACCAAATTTTCCGTAAGTTCTCTTCAGTTCGTGGGACTGAACTGTTTTAAAAGTACGGCCCAAGTCCCAAAACTCGCTTGACGAGTAGCAGCGAGCAAAAACAAAGTCCACAAAGTGGCCAGAAAATGGTTAACTTCCGTAAGTCATTCTATAAATGAGACTAAGTCCCAACCCGCAGCGCGAGCAGAATCCAGAAGAGGAGCGGGGGAGGTCCATCCTTCTTCGTTGCTGTGACTGAACTGTTGATGTTTCGACATATGATCCACGCACAGCTTCTATATGGCTCGTATTACGTGGGTGTACATTGGTGGGAACGTTTGGGTAGCGTGGTTTGGCGCGTAACCTCAGGAACTGCGTGCAGGACAAGGTATAGTGCGA
The DNA here is from genome assembly GCF_017591435.1 of Portunus trituberculatus. NCBI lineage: Eukaryota > Metazoa > Arthropoda > Malacostraca > Decapoda > Portunidae > Portunus > Portunus trituberculatus. The sequence goes on from NC_059301.1 coordinate 5,230,259, forward strand.
CACTCTCACGATGCTCCGGCATGACAGGACGTGTAAGGCCCTAGTACACTTCCGGTACCATCCACGTACCGACCACGTGGTGCGGTTATTCGTATGTATTTTGACAGTTTGACGTGGACACCGCCGTATATTTGGAATATATTCTAAAGATATCACGCCATCCGCGTACCGGCGAGAGTTACGTGGCACCCGTATGCATACCTTCGGTACGCCCAGGTATGTTTCCCGTACCGCGAAGGTGTTACGTGGTTTTTACGAGGTGTTAGTTGTATGGGCAGGGGAGGGAAGGATACGTGGCTCACGTACGTGAATGTGTGACAGTAGCATAAAACCTGTGTCTTCTCAGCTGTAAGGCTCACCTAACCTCTCTTTTTTATTCTTTTACTTTTTTTATTTTTATTTTTCTATTTATTTATTTTTTTGCCGGTGCTGGTTGACATCAACCCCACGTCACTCTCCACACACACACACACACACACACACACACACACACACACACACACACACACACACACACACACACACGGCCGGTAGCTCAGTGGTTAGAGCGCTGGCTTCACAAGCCATAGGACCGGGGTTCGATTCCCCGGCCGGGTGGAGATATTTGGGTGTGTCTCCTTTCACGTGTAGCCCCTGTTCACTTAGCAGTGAGTAGGTACGGGATGTAAATCGAGGAGTTGTGACCTTGTTGTCCCGGTGTGTGGTGTGTGCCTGGTCTCAGGCCTATCCGAAGATCGGAAATAATGAGCTCTGAGCTCGTTCCGTAGGGTAACGTCTGGCTGTCTCGTTAAAGACTGCAGCAGATCAAACAGTGAATCACACACACACACTACACACCGCGTAGTGTAGTGGTTAGCAAGCTCGACTCACAAACGAGAGGGCCGGGTTCGACTCCCGGTAAGCGGCGAGGCAAATGGGCAAGCCTCTTAATGTGTGGCCCCTGTTCACGTAGCAGTGAATAGGTACGGGATGTAACTCGAGGGGTTGTGGCCTCGCTTTCCCGGTGTGTTGTGTGTTGATATGGTCTCAGTCCTGCCCGAAGATCGGTGTATGAGCTCTGAGCTCGCTCCGGAATGTGGAAGACTGGCTGGGTGACCAGCAGACGACCGGGTGAATTACTCACACAGGCGAAGCAAATAGGCAAGCCTCTTAATGTGTGGCCCCTGTTCACCTAGCAGTAAATGGGTACGGGATGTAACTCGAGGGATTGTGGCCTCGCTTTCCCGGTGTATGTTGTGTGATGTGGTCTTAGTCCTACCCGAAGATCGGCCTATGAGGTCTGAGCTCGCTCCGTAATGGGGAAGACTGGCTGGGTGACCAGCAGACGACCGTGGTGAATTACACACACACACACACACACACACACACACACACACACACACACATCGCGTAGTGTAGTGGTTAGCACGCTCGACTCACACTCGAGAGGGTCTGGGTTCAAGTCCCGGAGGCGGCGAGGCAAATGGGCAAGCCTCTTAATGTGTGGCCCCTGTTCACCTAGCAGTAAATAGGTACGGGGGGGTTGTGGCCTCGCTGTCCCGGTGTGTGGAGTGTGTTGTGGTCTCAGTCCTAACCGAAGATCGGTCTATGAGTTCTGAGCTCGCTCCGTAATGGGAAAGACTGGTTGGGTGACCAGGACACACACACACACACACACACACACACACACAGCTGTGCGGACACCCCTGGTCCACAGTGTAGAAATGAGGCCAAACAACAGGTGGATAACACTGCTGTATTGGTAGAATGGTTGATTCAGAGTCATAAGGTTGAGCGGCAGGAGAGTACGTGTGTGCGTCCTGGGACAACACAAGCATGACTGAGAGAACGACGCTACAGGCGAGAAGGAACAGTCATGGTATGGGGCAAAGTAAAAAGAATATAAGGTAGTCTCAGCCTCACATGACGCGCATGTTATTAGGACGTCAGGAGATGATCTGCACCGTATACTTCTGTATTTTTAGATGTGTATCATCTCTAGCGGAGATCGTATCAGGTAGTGCAGTGATAGGCCTATTCTTGGTAACGCTACATATTTTCAGCCATTTTCTTCCTCAGTTCTTCTTCTTTGGGTAAATTATGTCAACGTAAGGTAGTTTCTTTCCTATGCATAGACTTGCATACACGGACAATGCGAGAAGCGGGCATTTTTGTAAAAAAAATTCATAGCCTCAAGGTTCATATGCTCACTAATTCAGAATGTAAACGACTGACCGAGTGTCAGGTCAAAGACAGGCCGACCCTTCCAAAACGTGACATCACTACACCCCCACTCAGATCGAGCTTATTTTGTGCTCCAGTCCCCCTTAGCTGAGACTTCCTTCTATTCTTATTCTCTTTACCTTGGTATGGGGCTCACACAGTGATGCTACGGAAACGAACGGGGAACACAGGTGTTGTGTATATGACATGTAAACATAAAATATTTGCATTACAATAATATAATGCGATACAATATAATAATGATAATAATAATGTAAATATGTGGGGGAGAGGCGCACCAACACACACACACACACACACACACACACACACACACACACACACACACACACACACACACACACACACACACACACACACACACACACCTGTTCACCTAGCAGTAAATAGGTACGGGATGTAACTCGAGGGTTGTGGCCTCGCTTTCCCGGTGTGTGGAGTGTGTTGTGATCTCAGTCCTACCCGAAGATCGGTGTATGAGCTCTGAGCTCGCTCCGTAATGGGGAAGACTGGCTGGGTGACCAGCAGACGACCGAGATGATTTCACACACACACACACACACACACACACACACACACACACACACACACACACACCGCGTAGTGTGCTCGACTCACAATCGAGAGGCCCTGGTTCGAGTCCCAGTAAGCAGCGAGGCAAATGGGTAAGCCTCCTAATGTGCCCCTGTTCACCTAGCAGTAAATAGGTACGAGATGTAACTCGAGGGGTTGTGGCCTCGCTTTCCCGGTGTGTGAAGTGTGTTGTCGTCTCAGTCCTACCCTAAGATCGGTCTATGAGCTCTGAGCTCGCTCCGTAATGGGGAAGACTGGGTGGGTGACCAGCAGGAGACCGAGGTGAATTACACCGCGTAGTGTAGTGGTCAGCACGCTCGACTCACAATCGAAAGGGCCCAGTTTCGAGTCCCGAGGGCAGCGAGGCAAATGAGCAAGCCTCTTAATGTGAGGCCTCTGTTCACCTAGCAGTAAATAGGTACGGGATGTAACTCGAAGGGTTGTGGCCTCGCTTTCTCGGTGTGTGGAGTGTGTTGTCGTCTCAGTACTACCCGAAGATCGGTCTATGAGCTCTGAACTCGCTCCGTAATGGGGAAGACTAGCTGGGTGACCAGCAGACGACCGTGGTGAGTTACACACACACACACACACACACACACACACACACACACACACGGTAGCTCAGTGGTTAGAGCGCTGGCTTCACAAGCCAGAGGACCGGGGTTCGATTCCCCGGCCGGTTGGAGATATTTGGGTGTGTCTCCTTTCACGTGTAGCCCCTGTTCACCTAGCAGTGAGTAGGTACGGGATGTAAATCGAGGAGTTGTGACCTTGTTGTCCCGGTGTGTGGTGTGTGCCTGGTCTCAGGCCTATCCGAAGATCGGAAATAATGAGCTCTGAGCTCGTTCCGTAGGGTAACGTCTGGCTGTCTCGTCAGAGACTGCAGCAGATCAAACAGTGAAACACACACACACACACACACACACACACACACACACACACACACACACACACACACACACACACACACACACACACACACACACACACACACACGGTACCTTCTCCCTCCTTAACAAGAGAACATCGAGTCTTGTTATCCACCCCATGTCCACATAGCTTGGAGCGGAGTTCATCATCCCACATCCGCTGTGCCCACTTGCTAGCTGCCTCATATTCCTGCAGGGTTCGCGGTGAAGAGCTTTGTTGCAGTGAGTTGTATTTCTCTTTAAACGGAGCCATGCAGGCATCTAAACCAGGGCTGATCGGTGCGTCTAAAAGTGTACTGGCGATGAAGAATATGCTGTTTTTGGAGAAATTTGTGCCTCTCAGGGAATACCTTGGCCTTTACGTCTGCATGTCCAGAGAGGAAGGCGGCCCAGTCCGTAAGCTGTAGATTCCTTTTTAACGAGGACCAGTTTGCTCTGTTCCACAGCCATGTATGGTACGATAAATGGCTTCGTCTCGCGCCACACCCATGATATCAGGATAGCATGGTGGTCGAAGGTTTCCACCTGATCAAGCTTATGACAAGTGACAGTACCTTCACCCATATCCGTAATGGCAGAACCTAATGTTGAGAAATGGACGTTATTGTTATTTATTGTTTTGAACAGATGCGTTTCTCAGAGATGTATTATGCTGGATTTAAGGCAAGCTTTTCCTTTCTCTCGTTTTTAGGGGGCGACGGTGAATGGATGCAGAGAAATCTCCCAAAAGGAGAAACAATTAAGGAAATTGACTTTGTCCTCTGTGAAATATTATTACTCGCAGGTGACGTTACTGGAAAATCGAACCCAGGAACTGTCGGTCTTTCGGGAGTAAGGTGTGTCGAACTTTTGCGAGCGTCAGTACAGTAGGGAAGGTCTAACGAAAGAGTTTTGGCTGTGCATACGAACATCAACAACCGACTTTTTTTTATTATTTTTTTATTCATACCATGTGGGCTTTTCACGGGAATTTATAGGCTAAAGGGGATACTTTTTGGGTACCCCCTATCTCAAAGCCCACCCGCTAGGAAACCGTTACCCCGAGTGAAGAAGCCCAACCTACACTCGGACCGTGGACAGGATTCGAACCCGTGCGCTTGGAGACCACTCGGATCCCAAAACACGCATGGTTCCACTGAACCACGGCGGCCCCTATACTTTGACGAAATAACATATTAATTATTTTCACAGGGTAGATGAAAGCGATGGAAATGTTTTTTTTTTATGCAAGAGGGAACGCTGCCAAGGGCAACAAAATGTTCGATAAAAGGCCCACTGGAGCTGCAGGTTCCCTAAAAGGTCAAGAGAGTCGTCCAAAAGCAAGGGACAAATGTCTCGACACCTCTCTCTTAAAAGAAATTAAGTTGTAGGAACATGGAAATACAGAAGCAGGTAGGGAGTTTACCAGTGAAAGGTATGAATGATTAAGAGTACTGGTTAACTCTTGTATTAGAAACTTAGACAGAATAGGAATGAGAGGAAGAAGAAAGCCTTGTGCAGCGAGGCCAGAGGAGGAGGGGAGGCATGCAGTTAGCAAGATCAATAGAACAGTTAGCATGAAAAAAGCGATAAAAGATAGAAAGAGATGCAATATTTCGGCGGTGAGAAAGAGGCTGAAAACAATCAGTCAGAGGAAGAGAGTTGATGAGACGAAAAGCTTTTGATTCCACCCCATCTAATAAAGCTGTATGAATGGAACCCCCACAAACATGCGAAGAGTACTCCATACAAGGACAGATAAAGCCCTTGTACAGAGTTAGCAGTTGGAGGGGTGAGAAAAACTGGCGGAGACGCCGCAGAACACCTAACTTTATAGAAGCTGGTTTAGCAAGATATGAGATGTGAAGTTTCCAGTTTAGATTATGAGTAAAGGACAGACCGAGGATATTCAGTGTAGAAGAGGGGGAAAGTTGAGTGTCAATGAAAAGGAGATAGTTGTCTGGAAGGTTGTCTCAAGTTGATTGATGGAGGAATTGAGTTTTTGAGGGATTGAACACTACTAAATTTTCTCTGCCGCAATCAGAAATTTTAGAAAGATCTAAAATCGGGCATTCTGTGGCGTCCCTGCGTGACCTGTTGCCTGTCTAAAGGATTGGTCGCCTGTGAAAAAAACGTGCAAAGATGTAGGGTGGTATTATCAGCGTAGGAGTGGATAGGGAAGAAGTTTGGTTAAGAAGGTCATTAATGAATAATAGAAAGAGAGTGGGTGACAGGACAGAACTCTGAGGAACACCACTGTTAATAGATTTAGGAGAAGAACAGTGGCCGTCTACCACAGCAGCAAAAGAACGGTCGGAAAGGAAACTTGAGATAATGTTGCAGAGAGAAGGATTGAAACCATAGGAGGGCAGTTTTGAAATCAAAGCTTTGATTTGCCTAACGCGACAGCAAAAGTTTCACCGAAATCTCTAAAAGAGGATGACCAAGACTCAGTAATAAACGCCAGAAGATCACCAGTAGAGCGACCTTGACGGAAGTCATACCGGCGATCAGATAGAAGATTGTGATGTGACATGTTTAAAAATCTTCCTATTGAGGATTGATGTGACAGATGTTTAAGAATCTTCCTATTGAGAATTGATTAAAAAACTTTAGACAAGCAAGAGATTAAAGCTATAGGACGGTAGTTTGAAGGATTAGAACGGTCACCATTTTTAGGAACAGGGTGAATGTAAGCAAACTTCCAGCAAGAAGGAAAGGTTGTAGTCAATAGACATAGTTAAAAGAGTTTTTTTTTTATTTATTATACGGTAAGGCCTATATCGCCTGTAGGCACACTTGAAGAGTGTATGGGAAACGCTGTTCAGCTTCCACCCATTAGTGGCGCAGGCAGTTTTATTTATAGTGGTACCCATATTAGGGCCCATATCACCACCCAAGCTCATCTTGGGTGTAACCACCTAGAACCTGGGTATCATGGTGACATGTAGGTAACTTTAAACCACTTGACAAATAGCAAAGTGTTTTAAGACTGTACTTGCTTGGATTCCAACCTACGCGTGGACGTCTACCCTATCCCACGCTCACCACATTATCCACCTTATCCTCCTTATCCTCCTTCTGGTCCTCTGAGGGAGAAGGAGGAGGAGGAACAAGCCCAGAATCATCCATGGTGGAGTTGTTAGCATAGGTTTGAGAGAAGAGTTCAGCTTTAGAGACAGAAGAGATGGCAGTGGTGCCATCAGGATAAAATAAAGGAGGGAAAGATGGAGAAGTAAAGTTATTGAAGATGTTTTTGGCCTGATGCCAGAAGTCACGAGGGAGTTTGAGTTTGAAAGTTTCTGACATTTTCTATTTATGAAGAAGTGCTTGGCAAGTTGAAGAACAGACTTGGCATGATTCCGGGAAGAAATATAAAGTGCATGAGATTTAGAAGATGGAAGGCTCAAGTTCCTTTTGTGGGCAAGCTCTCCATCATGTATAGCACGAGAACAGGCTGTGTTAAACCAAGGTTTAAAAGGTTTAGGCTGAGAAAAAGAGTGAGGAATGTACGCTTCCATGCC
>NC_059301.1:5242486-5289986 GCF_017591435.1 Portunus trituberculatus
TTTTTTTTTTTCATTTGCAAGGGTTTACGCATTTATAAATTTGTAATGTTATGTATTTACTTATGTTATTTGGGTTTTCAAGAATGTATTGGCACTATTTTGGATTGAATGAAAAGAATCCTGTATAATGTCCATAGGTCTGCACAATGAGATTGATCTCTGCAGACCTTTACATCAATTTACTCTATTTTCAACATACATGTATGTATTGTTATGGAATAAATTGCTGCTTGCCGTGCGTCGCCTTACAAAGGGAATATTGGTGAAGGTGAAGAAAGACAGGTACCTGACGATCCAAGACACAAGGACGTTTGTATACCTTCTGGATTTGCCTTGAGTCTCCACACGAGGATGAACTGTGGTGGGAAGTGTGTCTTGGGTGATTGGTTCGCAAGCACGCACGCACACATGCACACACACACACGCGCACACACGCACACACATGCACACGCACGCACGCACGCACGCACACACACACACACACACACACACACACACACACACACACACACACACACACACACACACACACACACACACACACACACACAAACTATTTTCAGGCAACAAACCATGACCGTGATATGAACTTATATGAATCTAACCTGTAATGTAAAGCGAGCGTTTAGTTAATCATTCGTTGAAATGTAGCCGGCAGGGAGTCTTTCAGCGTCGATTGAAATAATAATTGTCTTGACAACACTGTTATTTTCACCGAACATTCTCGGATATGTTTTGCAGCCGCGAGTGATAACAGTGTTAGTTTTTGCTCTCAGCTTTCTAAAAAGAAGTTGACATTGGGAAATTGACGTTTCTGGTTGAATAAAAAAAATCTTATGTACGTTTTTATCAACCGTCACACATTGCCAGGTACTCCCGCACTAGGAGCTGCGTAAAATGTATCTGGAGTCACTCAAGTCTGGAAAAAAAGATGAATAAATGAATAAAAAAATAACACTAGAATTCTGTACTACGAGAGATTATGACTTGCATTTTGAACCTCACGCTACGCTATTTTCAAAGGGCGGAGTCATTAAGGTTTTTTTTCTCTCTGATGATGCGGAATCCTTAAATTATTACTAAAATCAAGAGTACCTTGTTGAAAACTCGAGTAATTTCCACAAAAGTTAGCTGAAAGTAAGCGAGAGAGCGTAGCAAAACGTTTAATTAAGAATGTTGACTTTTGTACAACCTTTCACCATCACGTACACTACACGCTAACAGACATGTACAAAGAAAAAAAAATGTCCTCTTCTCGATGAAACTTAAATTAATATGTTCCATCGCTCCCTCTGACACATTGCTGCAACTTTCATAATTCTGTGTTGTTTACCTGCAACTCTTCCCGTGATTCCTTGCTGAATTTCTGTATACACTCCACAAATACCCACATGACCAAGTATAATTGTCAAACCGCAAATGTTGAGGAGCTTAACACCGAAATCTAAGAAGGAAAATTTCATTATTGCAACTCGTCTGGTTTCCAACACCAACAGAATACATTTAGCCTTACTGATGGCGAAGCTCGTGCGTCCCTTACCACCTGACGTACCTTCTGATGTGAGCAGCCTGGCAACCCTAACCTCCACAACTTTACACGTCATGTTCATATCAAGATCCCCAAGCCTCTGATGGCCCCGACTGTCAGGGAAGTGTGGTGGTGAGTCTCGCGGAACTCACAAGCTGACGGAATCGATGCCAGCTTTGGGAAGTAAATACCTTACCTGCTGTCAGGCACTCCTCCACTCGACCTCCTTGGATGTCACAGCACGTTATATGACACCGTCACACCTCCAAGTCAAACACACCACAACTTAGACTACCACCGTAGTAAATCAAACTATGTCTCCTGGATCACCAATGCATATTTCACTTCAAGATACCCGTGTTATTGCTAGTTATTACATCAATAGGTCACACCGAAGCCTTGCATCTCTTTAATTAATATTAACCTTAGAAAATCAATAACCTTGAGAGCTACTACTACTACTACTGCTACTACTACTACTACTGCTACTACTACTACTACTACTACTACTACTACTACTACTACTACTACTACTACTACTACTACTACTACTACTACTACTACTACTACTACTACTACTACTACTACTACTACTACTACTACTACTACTACTACTACTACTACTACTACTACTACTACTACTATCCTTTCGCTGAGATTTCCATTCTTGGAGATTTCGATGTTCACCACCAGCTTTGGCTTTCTTCTCCCTTCACTGACCACCCTGGTGAACTAGCCTTCAACTTTGCTATCATCCTCCATGACCTAGAGCAACTGGTGCAACACCCTACTCGTAATCGTAACCGTCTTGGAGACACGCCCAATATTCTTGATCTCTTCCTCACCTCTAACCCTTCTGCTTATGCTGTCACCCTTTCATCTCCTTTGGGCTCCTCCGATCACAATCTCATTTCTGTATCTTGTCCTATTTTTCCAATCCCTCCGCAGGATCCCCAAAGCGAAGGTGCCTCTGCCAGTTGGGGGACCTGAGGAGGTATTATGCTGATTTTCCTGGAATGATTATTGCTTCCGTGTCAGAGACCCATCTCTTTGTGCTGAACGCATAACAGAGGTGTTAGTATCTGGCATGGAGGCGTACATTCCTCATTCTTTTCTCAACCTAAACCTTCTAAACCTTGGTTTAACTCAGCCTGTTCTCGTGCTATACATGATAGAGAGGTTGCCCACAAAAGGTACTTGAGCCTTCCATCTCCTGAATCTCATGCACTTTATATCTCTGCCCGGAATCATGCCAAGTCTGTTCTTCAACTTGCCAAACATTCTTTCATAAATAGGAAATGTCAAAATCTTTCAAACTCAAACTCTCCTCGTGACTTCTGGCATCTAGCCAAAAACATCTCAAATAACTTCACTTCTTCATCTTTCCCTCCTTTATTTCATCCTGATGACACCACTGCCATCTCTTCTGTCTAAAGCTGAACTCTCTTCTCAAACCTTTGCTCACAACTCCACCTTGGACGATTCTGGGCTTGTCCCTCCCTTTCCTCCTCCCTCTGACTATTTCATGTCTACAATCAAAATTCTTCGTAATGATGTTTTCCATGCCCTTGCTGGCCTAAACCCTCGGAAGGCTTATGGACCTGATGGGGTCCCTCCTATTGTTCTCAAAAACTGTGCTTCTGTGCTTGCACCTTGCCTGGCCAAACTCTTCCAACTTTGTCTACAACTTGTCTTCTTTTAAGAGGGAGGTATCGAGGCATTTGCTCCCCTAATTCTGGCTGACGGTTTTGGCACTTTTTGAACTCTTTGGAGAGCTAGCGCTCAAGTGGGCCTTTTTCTAACTTTCTTTTTTTTGCCCTTGGCTGGCCCTATTCCCTACGTAAAAAAAAAAAAAGTACTACTACTACTACTACTTCCCCTCTCCTATAAAAACTACTACTACTACTACTACTACTACTACTACTACTACTACTACTACTACTACTACTACTACTACTACTACTACTATCATTTATTTTTTTAGGAATTGTAATATATGAAAATTCAAAGTGGAAGTAGTCAATGATAAAGGCAACAACGATCACCATCTTCAATATTTCCAAACGTTTCGACATCTTATTAAGTCATCTTCACTGGTCCAAAAACGAAACATAAAACATACATAGATATATAACATATAAAAGCACAAAGGTTAACATAATGACTAAATACGAAGGTTGAGAAGTAAAAGTTATTTAGTATATACTGGATGGCCTGACAGTGTATTGTTGAGGGCTGGCTTTAGTTGTGAGATATATAGGGATTCCAGTATTCTTTAATTGTTTCTATTACAAGTGGCGAGAATACGGAAATGACTGAAACAGGGTTGAACATTACAGTGAGGCAGTGGTCCCGAATCACAGAAACGGAGAGTTGTGGAGTGGGCGGCCCGTTCTGGCAGCCAGACTGATCTAAATGGTCGCTGGGTCGGTTTTTTTGAAAAGCGAGTATCACACGGGCAGTTTTTGCGACATCGTGTCATGCTACATCATCTTCGACGAGATGTCGCAGAAGTACTGAGATTTCATTCGATGCTGCGTCCACGGAAACTATCGAAAACTTTCGCGGATTTCCTGCGATTAGGAGAAAGTCATTGAAAGTCTATAGTGAATGTACTGTATTAAGAGTTTATAGTGAATGTAATGTATTAAATATTACACTTTAGTATATTATCATCAATTGGTGTTAGGTATCACTACTTGATTATGGAATTTTTATCCTTTCGTCTTATACAGTACATATAGCAAATTTAACTGTTAAATATGATCATGGAGCATTGATTTGATTTCGTGGTTTGTTTACATCCTGCTTTCGCCTGCCACGGCAGTACCGCCTGGAATCAAACCAAGAGATCATCGGCTGTTGCATTATCACTCATTATGACTCCATTTACATGGGGAGGACACCTTGATTGACTTGCTTCTGGACCAGGCACCAATGTGGAACACCTTACTTCCCAGGTGCACTTCCTCTTCTTCTAGAAACAGCAACCTGCTGTATACTGGCTGCTTTCTTCTCTTCTAGCTAACTATTTTCGTGTCCACATCTCCTCCTCCTCTAATGCGCTTTACTCATTCTTTTTGCAAAACAAGTACACAGCCTCCCACTGCTAAAATAGTTCGGTTAATGGCATCCATGCTTATGGTGATTTATTTTGTTATCCCGCTGCAGCGCGTGGCGTTGTTGTTGTCTTTCTTGAGATGCTGTGTGCTATTATTTCCTGCGACATCTCATCGAACATGCTGTCACATGACACGATTTCGCAGAAAAAGACCGACCGTGTGATACAGGCTTAAGCGCAAAGTGCCACCCACATACTAAGCCCAGCAGCTGGGACAAGTAAAACAATAAACAGTCGACGAGGATAAGATAGCTGACAAAACGTCCTTAAAACGAAAAAAAAAAAAAAAAAAAAAAAAAAATATATATATATATATATATATATATATATATATATATATATATATATATATATATATATATATATATATATATATACAGAATCTATTGGTGGCAGCAATTCTAAAGTGTTTGTCAGGATAAAAAAGTAAGTTGTTCACAAAGATCCTTTTCTAATTTGTTCGGAAGCATCATCTAGAAATGGAATGTGTAGATAAATGATTTCTTTAGCAACTGTACATGGTGATTGATTGTTTGCGACAGTATTTACTTCGAAGAAATTTATTTAGAGTTTTCTCGAACAAGTTAGTGGTGAAGCCGTTCTTATTGAAAAAAAATCTTTTAGAAAAATTACTTGAAAATGAAAATTTGGGTAAGATGAAGATAGTGTAAAGGTACTGTGTAAGAGGATTGGAATCGAATTTATTTCGAAACTGAAACCGCAATTGCTAAAGAAGCTAATACCAATGACAGAAAATATAGGTTTATGGTAAATAGAGGTGGAAAGTCCATTGTTGATCTTTTTAATGTTTAGGTCAAGGAAAGGGATTTGTAAGTCTATTTCAGGTTCTATAGTAGACTTGATATTATTATAATGCAAAAATTATAGTCTCCATGTGCTGCTGCTGCCGCCGCCGCCGCTATTACTACTGCTACTTCCGTTGCTGCTGCTTCTGTTGCTACAACTGTTTCATCAATTGTTAATGCTACTGCTACTGCTACTGCTATTACTACTGCTATTTTTTTTATGTAGGAAAGAAGGCAAGCCAAGGGGGGGGAAAGAAAAGTCCCACTTTAGTGCTGGCTCTCTACAAGAAAGAAAAGTGTCAGCCAAAATTAAGGAACAAATGCCTCGATACTTCCCTCTTAAAAGAAGACAAACCGTAGGAAGTCGGAAATACAGAAGCAGGAAGGGAGTTCCAGAGTTTACCAGTGAAAGGTATGAATGATTGAGAGTACTGGTTAACTCTTGCGTTAGAGTTGGACAAAATAGGGATGAGAAGAAGAAGAAGAAAGCCTTGTGCAGCGAGGCAGCAGGAGGAGGGGAGGCATGCAGTTAGCAATATCAGTAGAACAGTTGGCATGAAAATACTGATAAAAGATAGAAAGAGATGCAACATTTCGGCGGTGAGAAAGAGGCTGAAGACAGTCAGTCAGAGGAGGGGAGTTGATGAGACTAAAAGCTTTTGATTCCACTTTATTTAGTAAAACTGTGTGACTGGAACTTTCCAAACATGCGAAGAAGACTCCATATAGGGCGGATAAGGCCCTTGTACAGAGTTAGCAGTTGGAGGGGCGTAGAAAAACTGGCGGAGACGCCTCAGAACGCCTAACTTCATAGAAGCTGTTTTAGCAAGAGATGAGATGTGAAGTTTCCAGTTTATATTATGAGTAAAGGACAGACCGAGTATATTCAATGTGGAAGAGGGAGACAGTTGAGTGTCATTGAAGAAGGGATAGTTGCCTGGGAGGTTGTGTCGAGTTGATAGATGAAGGAATTGAGTTTTTGAGGCATTGAAAACTATTAGATTTTCTCTACCCCAATCGGATATCTTAGAAAGATCGGAAGTCAGGCGTTCTGTGGCGTCCCTGCGTGATCTGTTGACTTCCTGAAGGGTTGGTCGTCTCTGAAAGAACGTGGAAAGATGTAGGGTGGTATCATCAGCGTAGGAGTGGATAAGGCAAGAGCAGTAGTAGTTTGACACAGTGATTGTTTAATTAAGAAGGTCATTAATGAATAATAGAAAGAGAGTGGGTGATAGAACAGAACCCTGAAGAACACCACTATTAATAGACTGCTATTACTACTACTACTGCTGCTGCTGCAGCGACATCTGATCTTTCTAAAATTTCTGATTGTGGCAGAAAAGAAAAAAAAAACATATTCTTCTTCAAAATAAAATTCCTCCATCTGTCAACTCAACGCAAATTTCTAGACAACTATACACTCTTCTTCAATGACACTTATCTATGCCCCGTCTTCTAAAGTGAATATGCTCGGTATGTTCTTTACTTATAATGTAAACTGGAAACTTCACATATCATATATTGCTTAAACAGCTTCCATGAAGTTAAGCGTTCTGAATCGTTTCTGCTAATTCTTCTCATACCCAACTGCTAACTCTGTACATGGTGTACATGGGTTTATCCGCCAATGTACTGAGAATTCTTCACATGTGTGGTGGTTGGTTCCATTCATACTGTACTATTAGATTAGGTGAGATCAAAAGATTTTCGCTTTTCCTCTTTCTTACTTCCGCAATTTTGTACCTCTTGCCATCTTCCTTCTCTATTTTCATGCCAACTTCTCTTATGATCTTGGTAACTGCATGCCTCCCCTCCTTCCGTGGCCTCGCTGCACAATTGCGCAGGCAATTTGATTTATAGTGGTACCCATATTAAGGCCCATATCACCACCCAAGCGCATCTTTGGTGTAACCATTTAGAACCTGGGTATCATGGTGACGTGTAGGTAACTTTAAACCACTCGACAAATGGCATAGCTCCAAAGCAGTACGTGGTGGGATTCGAACCTACGCGTGGACGTCTGCCCAATCCCACGCTCACCAACTTATTCACTACGCTACCGCCTCCCTATAAAGGTAGGGAAGTACATCCCGCACTTAAATGAGTTACAATGAAAGAGTCACTTGCTCTATGTGCTTTATTGCACAAAACAAGGGTAAGGGAAATAGATCCAGTCGCGGTCACGCCTAGCTCATAGCCCAGGTCAGGGACGTCATGAAAAGTTCTTTAATGCTTTTAACAAAATATTTAGCAGTTATCTTTCCAATTGTTTCATCTCTACCTATATGTTTTCTGTAATGCTTTAGTCCCTGTCTCGTTATAATTGGATCACTGTATTGTTAGGCTTAAGTGATTTTGTTAGTTTGCTTCGGACTTGATGTTGGTATTAATGTTAGTAGGTAATGTAGCTGCTGCTACCGTTACGTTTGGAGTAATCTGGCACTCAACTTACCTTAATTTCTTTCCTTGATGAGGGTCTTTCCCCTCAGTAGACACAGTTGCATCCTCCAAACAAAACATACACAGAACATGAACAGAAGAGAAACAAGCTCGAATGTCAGTGTTATAACGACAAATATTATGTTTTCTGATATGAGATTGGGTCATTCTAAAAAAAAAAAAAAAAAAAAAAAAAAAACTTCAAATGAGAACAAACACCATGATTTTCCAGACCATTATTTAATCATAACGAAGCAGCCTTCCCTATCGCCAGTTGTTGACATTTTTTCGTAATGTTTAAGTCCCTATCTCATGAACGAATCACTTTATTGTTAGGCTGAAGTAATTTATGTACAGGAACGGTGAGGGAAATATTGGTCAAGAGGGGGATATTATTCTTGGTCAAAATTCTCCCTGGGGAGATATATCCTGGGCCCTTCTAAAATCTTTCTTTCTTTTTTTTTATGCAGGAGGGAAAACAGCCAAGGGCAACAAAATGTAAAAAAAATGAAATGCTGGTTTCCTTAAAAAGTAGTAAGGAATCAGCCAAAATCAAGGAACAAATGTCTTGAACCTCCCTCTTAAAAGACGTCAAGTCGTAGGAAGACGGAAATGCAGAAGCAGGCAGGGAGTTCCAGAGTTTACCAATGAAAGGTATGAATTATTGAGAGTACTGGTTAACTCTTGCGTTTAAGATTTGGACAGAATAGGGAAGAGAGGAAGTAATTCTCTTGATCAAGTCAGGGGACAGAGGGGACATAATCAATTATCCCCCCATTTCCATACTTCCTGGCTTTAATAAAATTTTTGAGAAAATAATCTCCTTCCGCCTAATAAATTATTTAGAAGAAAATAGTCTCTTGACGGAACATCAGTATGGTTTTAGAACACAACACTCCACTTAATCAGTTATTCTACACTTTGTTCGCAATATATACACGTGTTTGGAAGAAAAATTATACGTCATAGGATTTTTTTTTAGATTTATCAAAAGCATTTGACATCTTAGATCATAACATTTTACTTAAAAAAATAGAAAATTTAGGAATCATTAAAGTTATTTCATTGCTATCTCAGTCACAGGAAACAAAGTGTATTTTGTAATGAAGTTTATTCTCCTTTTAAATGTATTTCTAAAGGCGTACCACAAGTTTCTGTACTGGGTCCGATACTTTTTTTGATGTATATCAATGATACTGTAAATGCTAGTTCTAAATTTGATTTCATAATATATGCAGATGACACTACCCTATTGCTCAAAGATAAAAATTTAAATACACTTCACATGAATGTAATTTCAGAACTAAACAATGTAAAGCAATGAATTCAAGCAAATAAGCTAAAACTTAATATTTTCAAAACTAATTGTATTATTTTTCAAAACAGATCCATGAAAAAACTCTATTCCTCTTGTATTACTAGATGGTCAAACTGTAAAACAAGTTGTTTATACAAAATTTCTTGGAATCACTATAGACGAAAACCTAAATTGGAAATATCATATTGATCAAGTATGTGTAAAGCTCTCTAAAATAACTGGCATTTTATACAGAATTCGATACAATTTGACTACTGAAGCAATGATCAGCCTTTACTATGGTCTATTTTATCCTCATCTCACATATTGTGTCCCTATATGGGGATGTTTATGGCCGTCTTTTTTTTAAATAAGATAACAATAGCACAAAAGTTTTTTCGGTGTATATTTTTCTTAAAAAAATATGAGTCAACAGCCAATATTTTCTCTGAATTCAACTTGTTAAAGATTCCCTTTATACACAAGTATATTACGTTATTATTAATCTTTAAAAGTCTGGGACATAATAAAATATTCAAGTTGGTAGAAAATGTTACTCACACTAGAAGTAATAATGTCAACCTTATTTGTCCAGCATTTAGAACAATATTATTTAAAAACAGTGTGGTAAATTTTGGACCAAAACTATTTAATAATTTGCCTCTTGATAAAAAAGTTCTTCTAACAACTGCTAATAAGTTCAGATCTAAGCTAGAGATAAAGAATTATTTATATAACCGACAAAATCTGTGATACTGTTATTGTTATTGTATTTATTAGTTATTATTATTATTATTATTATTATTATTATTATTATTATTATTATTATTATTATTATTATTATTATTATTATTATTATTATTATTATTATTATTATTATTATTATTATTATTATTATTATTGTTATTATTAGTATCATTATTATTATTATTAGTAGTATTATTATTATTATTATTATTATTATAATCAATATTGTTATTTACTGTCACACTTTGTCATTACTTCTATCATAAAGTTCTTGTTATATGTTAAAGTTTGTTAGTTACCACGCCCTCTACTATTCTCTATGTAAAATAAAATGTCCGTTATGGAGCTCCGGCTCGACGGACCGTAGCTAACGTTACATATTGTATATAGTACATGTTAACACTTTATGTAATAAGGTTAGCAATAAATACTTACTTACTTACTTATTTACTTACACACACACACACACACACACACACACACACACACACACACACACACACACACACACACACACACACACACACACACACACACACACACACACACACACACACACACACACACACACACACACATACACACACATTAATTCATAGGAATTAGTAATGAAATTGCAGCTTTTACTTCTATGTCTATGTCTATGTCTATGTCTTTATGAATAATTAATTGTTGGCTGTATATCATAATGTTTATTTCTTACATTTCAGTATGAAGCACTACTCATTATGCGGCAATAGTAAGTGTGTGAGAAATATGTTTTGCATAGCGAGACATTTGACTTTCATAAGCGGGAGTAAAGTTACGATAAGAAGAAGGAGAGTTCTTAACGTAGCACAGGGCGAGTAAATATTCAACAATTAGAGTCTTGTAGAACAGAATATAAATGGAGCACAGCGAATATTGTGTTTTCAGCAAAGTGCGAAACTAAGTGATAATGTTAAAAGGTGTCAGATAGCGAGCCTTTTCCTGAACATGACGTCTGGCGCATTGCGAGAGGGAATGTGGTGAGTGTTTCATGGCGGCTGATATCAGGTTGACCAGTGGGTGAAGAACAAGGTGAGAGGCACGGAATCATAGTGAGTAAATACAAATGATATGAAGACTACGTGTGCGTGTGAGAAAATGTTGGACGGGGAAGAAGGGGTCGGTTAGTCGAAAATGGTTCATTAAGGTGGTATATGCCTAAGAGAGAGAGAGAGAGAGAGAGAGAGAGAGAGAGAGAGAGAGAGAGAGAGAGAGAGAGAGAGAGAGAGAGAGAGAGAGAGAGAGAGAGAGATACGCCAAAAGTACGCCCCTTGGGTAAATAGAAAGTACATTTCCTGGAGTGAGGTGATGACGCCACGCGTTTGTAAACATATCCTGGAAGAAAGTGAGAGAGTAATGTTGCTTGGGAATCGAAGGCTTGAGAAAAACGATGTACAAACAAAGGAAAAAACAAGAAAAGAAGCTTTGGGAATAAATAAATGAGAAAACTTGAGAGGCAATTATGTCGACAATACATTTATGAAAGAGTTTTGATGGAGATGGGAACTCTGATACGCCGAAAAAAAAAATAGAAAATAGAAAAGAGCCATCTATAGGGAATGATTGATTGACTGAATGGTCATAATTCTAGTCGATGGTAAATAGTAAAAAACAAACAAACAAACATATAATGGAGCAGTCTGAGAATAGAACGTCTTAGCAAATAGATGGCCGTAAGTAACTTAGATGAAAACAATCTATTTATATCAGGTGTATCATACAACTAAAACAACTAAGTCCTCGATATGCTGGCGATAGAGGAAAGTTTTGTTTTCTAGAGATTGTCCAGGTCAGAAGTCGAATAACCTGCTTTGCTCAATGTGATGATGTTGTGTGTCTTTCCTCATTTTTAAATTCAGTGCTCTGCTGAGAATCTCCTTACAGAATATATTCCCAGCATGTTGGAAAACTTGAAACTGACGACAACTCTAAACACGGTAGGGGTGAGTCTTCCTTCTTTTCAGTTCATCATCTGTTACTCCCCTCTTTTCAGCTCCAAAAGGAAGTCCATCACTCCATTTCACTCTCTATCTTTCCTCTCGATATCCTTCCTTCAAATTCCGAGATCGTTTGATAAGTTTTTATTCTCTTGTTACCTGTACGTTAAGTGAACTACTAACCACGATTAAACTCCCTAAGGTCTTTAAGTTATCGAATACTGTGTCAGTCTGTCAACATTTAAATTGTCTTTAATTGTCCAGACGCGTTTGTAGATTTGTTTCCCTTAGTTCTGCATCAGTTTTCTTGCCTTTGACTCAGCGTTTGTGGCTATGCGTGCGAGGGTAAGACAAGTTAAGCGAGGAAAAAAGAGAGGAAGTGGGAGTAAAGAGGAGAGGTGTGCTGAGTGGGAGAAGCAAAAGGGAGAGGAGTGAAGCAGAATGAAGGCAGGTGAAGCCACAGTGATGCAGGAAAGAGAGAGAGAAGTGAAGCAAAGAGAGAGAGAGAGAGAGAGAGAGAGAGAGAGAGAGAGAGAGAGAGAGAGAGAGAGAGAGAGAGAGAGAGAGAGAGAGAGAGAGAGAGAGAGAGAGAGAGAGAGAGAGAGAGAGAGAGAGAGAGAGAGAGAGAGAGAGGATAAGCAGGAGGTAGAAAAGTGGGCGTAGATGACGCAGAGGTAGGAGCGGCAGGTTTTTGTACACTGAGGACAATGAGTTTTTTTTTCATTTGCTTCTCTCTCTCTCTCTCTCTCTCTCTCTCTCTCTCTCTCTCTCTCTCTCTCTCTCTCTCTCTCATCACTGTCTCCTCACCTGCCTCCATTCTGCTTCACTCCTCTCCCTTCTGCCTCTCCCACTCACCACACCTCTGCATTTTGTCCCACTTTCTCTTTCCCTTCCTCGCTTAACCTTTCTTACCCTCGCACGCACAGCCACAAACGCTGAACCAAAAGTAAGAAAACTGATGCAGAACTAAGGGAAACGAATCTACAAACGCGGTAAAGGGAAAGAAAACTGTTGAAACGAATGAATCCTAGAAGGCTAAGTACTGTACATACATAGCAGTTAGGAGTAGGCTTATAGTGGGCTAATACAATATGGTCGTTCTTGTACCTTGTGTGATGGGAAAAGCGACCGAAAGAGACGGATTTGTTTTTTCCTACGCCAAGACGAGCCTTATTGAAATTCCTGTGAGATACAATTACGTACAGTTTAGGCCAATAGTCGAGTTATGTAAGTACAGTATGTAGAATGTTGAATGTTTTCTCTGTCATTGTTTCTGGTACTCTGGTAATCTCTTTATCTATGACAACTGAAGAAGATTTGAAGAGATTTGTCGACACAAAAGTGAAGAGCGGGATGCTGAATACAGCGCAAATAGATGCAACAGGTTACTAACAAATTTATGGATGAAGGAGAGCGTAAGTTGAAATGAATAAGTATAGTTCCATCCACCGTCATCATTAACTTATTAAACCGTCTAATTAGAGTCGTATCTCAGCCAGTATTGTTGGGTAGCAGGAGAATGATGGAAGGGTTCGGGTCTTGAAATGTTAGCAGTGGTATATGGATGTAGGAGTTGGAGATTAAAGAGAAGAGTGGATAGGAGAGTGCAAGCAGCAGCAGGATCACGCTCCCGGGCACACGCAAGCGCACGCGCACGCAAGCACGGCTCTATCGATGTCGACCAAAATTGTCTTGACTTTCTTAATTAACTTCTGCAACATTCGAGGTCTTAGATGTAATTTTCAATCTGTGGAACACCATCTCTCCACTGCTAAACCTCATCTTCTTTTCTTCATCGGAACACAACTGTTTGAGGCAACCGACAGTAGCCCCTTTTCAGTTCCCTCTTACTTTCTCTATCCTCATTTTCGTTTATATGCTGGATGCAACGTTGCGTCTATGTGCTCGATTTGACTTGCTCTTGTGCCCACGCTCTTGAATCTTTCGAATTTTCCTCCTACTGGCCTCGACTCAAAAGTCACTCTTTAACTAGATATATCTATGCTGTCTATATCTCCCCTAACTCCTCTGACTATAGTAAATTCTTTGACAATTTAACTTCCAAAGTAGAGCACATTCTGTCCCTCTACCCTTTCACAGAGATCTCCATTCTTGGAGATTTCAGTGTTCACCACCAACTTTGGCTTTCCTCTCCCTTCACTGACCATCCTGGTAAACTAGCCATCAAATTTGCTATCCTCCGTGACCTAGAACAACTGGTGCAACACCCTACTCGTATTCCTGACCGTCCTAAGATAAGCCCAACATTCTTGATCTTTTCCTCATCTCTAATGCTTCTGCTTATACTGTTACACTGTCTTCTTCGTTAGGCTTCTCCGATCCTTCTTGTTCTATTTCTCCAATCCCTTCTCAGGATCCCCCAAAGCTGAGGTGCCTCTGGCGTTTTGTCTCTGCCAGTTGGGGGGACATGAGGAGATATTATGTTGCTTTCCCTGGAATGATTACTGTTTCCATATTAGAGACCCATCTCTGTGTCCTGAGCGAATAACATGGAAGCGTACATTCTTCATTCTTTTTCTCAACCTAAACCTTCTAAACCTTGGTTTAACACAGCCTGTTCTCGTGCTATACATGATAGAGAAGTTGCCCACAAAAGGTACTTGAGCCTTCCATCTCCTGAATCTCATGCACTTTATATTCATGGCCGGAATCATGCCAAGTCTGTTCTTCAACTTACCAAACACTCTTCATAAATAGAAAATGTCAAAATCTTTCAAACTACAACTCCCTCGTGACTTCTGGCACCCGGTCAAAAACATCTCCAATAACTTTACTTCTTCATCTATTTCATCCTGATGGCACCACTGTCATCACTTCTATCTTTAAAGCTGAATGCTTCTCTCAAACCTTTGCTAATAGTCCTGTCTTGGATGATTTTGGGCTTGTTCTTCCCTCTTCTCCTCCCTCTGACTATTTCATGCCTTCACTTGACAATCTTCTATCTGATCACCACTATGGCTTCCGTGGTGATCATCTGGGTTTTCTTACTGAGTCTTGGTCATCCTCTTTTACAGGTTTCGGTGAAACTTTTGCTTTTGCATTAAACATATCAAAAGCTTTTGATAGAGTCTGACACAAAGCTTTCATCTCAAAACTATCCTCCTACATCTTTAATCATTCTCTCTGCAATATCATCTCAAGATTTTCTCTCTGTCCGTTCTATTGCTGCTGTGGTGGATGGCCACTTTTCTTCTCCTAAATCTATTAACAGTGGTGTTCCTCAGGTTTCTGTACTGTCACCCATTTCCTTCATATTATTTATTATTGACCTCTTTAACCAAACTTCTTGCCCTATCCACTCCTACGCTGATGATACCACCCTACACTTTTTCACGTCTTTTCAGAGACCACCAACCCTTCAGGAACTTAACAAATCACGCAGGGATGTAATAGAACGCCTGACTTTTGATCTTTCTAAGACTTCTGATTGGGGCAGAGAAAACTTGGTAGTGTTCAATGCCTTAAAAACTCAATTTCTCCATCTATCAACTCGACCTAACATTTCATACAACTATCCCCTTTTCTTCAGTGACGTTCAACTCTTCTAGACTGAATATCTTCAGCTTATCCTTTACCTATAATCTAAACTGGAAACTTAACATCTCATCTCATGATAAAACAGCTTCTATGCAATTAGGCGTTCTGAGACGTCTCCGCCAGTTTTTCTACCTCCTCATCTGCTAACTCTGTACAAGGACCTTATCCTTCCTTGTATGGAGTACTTTTCCCATGTTTGGGGTTTTCACTCACACAGTTTCATTACATAGGGTGGAATCATAAAGCTTTTTGTCTCATCAATTCCCCTCCTCTAACTGACTGTCTTTAGCCTCTTTCTCACTGCTGAAATGTTGCATCTCTTGCTATCTTTTATAGCTATTTTCATGCTAACTGGTCTTTTGATCTTTTGCTGTCTGCATACCTACCCTCCTTCTGCGGCCTCGCTGCACAAGGCTTTCTTTTTTCTCTCGCCCCTATTCTGTCTAACTATAACGCAAGAGTTAACCAATACTCTCAGTCTTTCATACCTTTCTCTGGTAAACCCTGGAACTCCCTGCCTATGTCTGTATTTAAAAAATCCTATGACTTGACTTTATTCAAGAGGAAGGTTTCAAGACATTTCTCCCTCTCCTTTTGCTAATTAAATCGGCTCTATAGGAGACTGACGACTAAGTGGGCCTTTTTGCTTTTTATTTTTGCTGCCCTTGGCCAATCCTCCTGCTTTACACACACACACACACACACACACACACACACACACACACACACACACACACACACACACACACACACACACACACACACACACACACACACACACACACACACACACACACACACACACACACACACACACACACACACACACACACACACACACACTCTGGATCTACCAACCCTGGAACAGAGAAGGGAGAGAGGGGATCTGATACAAGTTTATAGATTGATCAACGGAATGGACCAAGTGGATAATGAGAAACTGATCCTGAGAGAAGAATATGACATTCGAAGCACAAGATCGCATAGTAAAAAGCTGAGAAAGGGAAGATGTCTGAGAGATGTTAAAAATTTAGTTTCCCACAAAGACGTGTTGAGACGTGAAACAGTTTGAGTGAAGAAGTGGTGTCAGCAACGAGTGTGCATAGTTTTAAAGAAAAATTGGATAAGTGTAGATATGGAGACGGGGCCACACGAGCATAAAGCCCAGGCCCTGTAAAACTACAGCTAGGTAAATACAACTAGGTAAGTACACACACACACACACACACACACACACACACACACACACACACACACACACACACACACACACACACACACACACACACGGCCCGGTAGCTCAGTGGTTAGAGCGCTGGCTTCACAAGCCAGAGGACCGGGGTTCGATTCCCCGGCCGGGTGGAGATATTTGGGTGTCTCTCCCTTCACGTGTAGCCCCTGTTCACCTAGCAGTGAGTAGGTACGGGATGTAAATCGAGGACTTGTGACCTTGTTGTCCCGGTGTGTGGTGTGTGCCTGGTCTCAGGCCTATCCGAAGATCGGAGATAATGACCTCTGAGCTCATTCCGTAGGGTAACGTCTGGCTGTCTCGTCAGAGACTGCAGCAGATCAAACAGTGAAACAGTGAATTACACACACACACACACACACACACACACACACACACACACACACACACACACACACACACACACACACACACACACCGGGTTCGATTCCCGGAAAGCAGCGAGGCAAATGGGCAAACCTCTTAATGTGTAGCCCTGTTCACCTAGTAGTAAATAGGTACGGGATGTAACTCGAGGGGTTGTGACCTCGCTTTCGTGGTGTGTGGAGTGTGTTGTGGTCTCAGTCCTACCCGAAGATCGGTCTGTGAGCTCTGAGCTCGCTCCGTAATGGGGAAGACTGGCTGGGTGACCAGCAGTCGACCGTGTTGAATTACACACACACACACACACACACACACACACACACACACACACACACACACACACACACACATTCGAGGGATTGTGGCCTCGCTTTCCCGGTGTGTGGAGTGTGTTATGTGGTCTCAGTCCTACCCGAAGATCGGTCTATGAGCTCTGAGCTCGCTTCGTAATGGGGAAGAATGGATGGGTGACCAGCAGACGACCGAGGAGGTGAATTACACACACACACACACACACACACACACACACACACACACACACACACGGTAGCTCAGTGGTTAGAGCGCTGGCTTCACAAGCCAGAGGACCGGGGTTCGATTCCCCGGCCGGGTGGAGATATTTGGGTGTGTCTCCTTTCACGTGTAGCCCCTGTTCACCTAGCAGTGAGTAGGTACGGGATGTAAATCGAGGAGTTGTGACCTTGTTGTCCCGGTGTGTGGTGTGTGCCTGGTCTCAGGCCTATCCGAAGATCGGAAATAATGAGCTCTGAGCTCGTTCCGTAGGGTAACGTCTGGCTGTCTCGTCAGAGACTGCAGCAGATCAAACAGTGAAACACACACACACACACACACACACTTATTAGCATTCCTTGTAGGGCACTCATTAAGTCCGCCTTACTAAATGAATTAATTTACTGATATCATGATATGTGCTGCTTGAACTGTTATGATCAAGTTAGGTGATTCTTTGCAAATGGAGTGATCCAAGACATTGCAAAAGATATAAAACATTATTAGCGTCAAATTAAGTTGTTGTTTTTTCCTGTATAACTTTGTTCTGGATGTGGGTAATCGCAAGTATCACGTCAGTCACTTAGTACAAGGAAGGGACTGAGAGCCTCAAAGATGCATAGAGTGAACACAGTATGCAATATATAATGGCATTGTTGTCTCTATAAGCAGTGGGTAGTGCGGACACGTTGCTTTCTCAAACTAGAAAATTAGGAGAAATACTTGACTTTACGCAAACATAATATTATAATCAGATGAACTTTTTAAATTGACCTCTAACATTGCGTCTCACACGGACAAAATAATGATCGATATGAAGTCAGTATGTTTTCTCGAGTGTCTGGTAGAGGAGACTATACCAATATTGTGAGGAGGGTGTTACGTTACATATTATGGTGTCCTCGCCAAGGGCAATGAAGGGCAACGGTTATTTCTGTCTCTTTATTTCTTCGGTAATGTGGTATTGCTGTTTTTATATCTTATCTTTGCCCACTTTTTCGTTTTTATCATTATTATCATTATTATTATTATTATTATTATTATTATTATTATTATTATTATTATTATTATTATTATTTTCATTATTATTATCATTATTCATTACTATTTCTATTTATTTTCTCTGAGGAAGCTGTAAGGAGAAACTAGTCAGGAAGTAAAGTACTCATCCACGGCCCTTATATCCTTCCCCCACTTTCCCGCAAATTATCCCATGTTCATGCATTATTATTGTTATTATTATTATTATTATTATTATTATTATTATTATTATTATTATTATTATTATTATTATTATTGTTGTTGTTGTTTTTATTATTATTATTATTGTTATTATTATTATTATTATTATTATTATTATTATTATTACTTTTATGACTATTACTACTACTACTACTACTACTACTACTACTACTACTACTACTACTACTACTACTACTACTACTACTACTACTACTACTACTACTACTACTACTACTACTACTACTACTACTACTACTACTACTACTACTACTACTACTACTACTACTACTACTACTACTACTACTTTTTTATGCAAGAGGGAAGGCTGCCAAAGGCAACAAAATGTTAGAAAAAAAGGCCTACTGGAACTGCACGTTCCCTAAAAGGTCCAAAGAGTCATCCAAAAGCCAGGGGCAAATGTCTTAACACCTCTCTCTTAAAAGAAGTTAAGTCGTAGGAAGATGGAAATACAGAAGCAGATAGGCAGTTTCAGAGTTTTCCAGTGAAAGGTATGAATGATTGAGAGAGAGTACTGGTTAACTTCTATTAGAGGGTTACCAGAGCAGGGAAGAAGAAAACCTTGTGCAGCAAGGCCGCAGGAGGAGGGGAGGGATGCAGTTAGCAATATCAGCAGAGCAGTTAGCATGAAAATAGCGATAAAAGATAAAAAGACATGCAACATTTCGGAGGCGAGAAAGAGGCTGAAGACAGTCAGTCAGAGGAATGGAGTTGATAAGACGAAAAGCTTTTGATTCCACCCTATCTAATAAAGCTGTATGAGTGGAATCCCCCGAAACATGCGAAGAGTACTCCATACAAGAACGTATAAGGCCCTTGTACAGAGTTAGCAGTTAGAAGGGCGAAGAAAACTGGCAGAGACGCCTCAGAACACCTAACTTCATAGAAGTTGTTTTTAGCAAGAGATGAGATGTGAAGTATCCAGTTAAGATTATGAGTAGAGGACAGACCGATATTCAGTGTGGAAGAGGGAGACAGTTGAGTGTCATTGAAGAAGAGGGGATAGTTGTCTGGAAGGTTGTGTCGAGTTGATAGATGATTTCCTGATTCTTGATTTCCTGAAAGGTTGGTCGTCTCTGAAAGGACGTGGAAAAATGTAGGATGGTATCATCAGTGTAGGAGTGGATTGGACAAGAAGTTGGTTTAAGGTCATTAATGAATAATAGGTAATATGATCCTGAGGAACACCACCACCACCACCACCACCACCACCGCTACTGCTACTGCTACTGCTACTGCTACTGCTACTGTTACTACTACTACTACTACTACTACAATATCTGTGAACGTGGGAACGATATCGTAGAGTAAACAGCTCATGCACTGAAGTCCTTAGCTGCTTGTGTCTTCTCATGAGGATGAGTTGATCTATTGATTCATGTGCGTGCGCACGCCCGCGCGCGCGCTTATGTGTGTGTGTGTGTGTGTGTGTGTGTGTGTGTGTGTGTGTGTGTGTGTGTGTGTGTGTGTGTGTGTGTGTGTGTGTGTGTGGAGCCTGGGGCTGGAGAAACAACCCTAACAGTGAACTCAAACAAGACGAAATTAGACCGGCGGATCCAGGATGAAAATGTATTTTTATCCCGCATGTCGTGCAGTTTTCCAAGGATGGTTTTGGAGGCGGAAAAGTTGGCATGGAAAAATGTAAACCTGTTTTTCATATTTGCGATTCTGATCATATAGAGCATAATTTTGATAAGTATGAAAAGCCTTTTGGTAGCTCAAAATGAGTGAAGTGAGGACTCGGTGATGGATATGGTTGGTCTACAAGCCAGGTCAGAGGTCAAGAATATGCATGATTTAATTCTTACTTATTTGTTATGATGTGTGTGTGTGTGTGTGTGTGTGTGTGTGTGTGTGTGTGTGTGTGTGTGTGTGTTTCACTGTTTGATCTGCTGCAGTCTCTGACGAGACAGCCAGACGTTACCCTACGGAACGAGCTCAGAGGTCATTATTTCCGATCTTCGGATAGGCCTGAGACCAGGCACACACCACACACCGGGACAACAAGGTCACAACTCCTCGATTTACATCCCGTACCTACTCACTGCTAGGTGAACAGAGGCTACACGCGAAAGGAGACACACCCAAATATCTCCACCCGGCCGGGGAATCGAACCCCGGTCCTCTGGCTTGTGAAGCCAGCGCTCTAACCACTGAGCTACCGGGCTGTGTGTGTGTGTGTGTGTGTGTGTGTGTGTGTGTGTGTGTGTGTGTGTATGTGTGTGTGTGTGTGTGTGTGTGTGTGTGTGTGTGTGTGTGTGTGTGTGTGTGTGTGTGTGTGTGTGTGTGTGTGTGAGAGAGAGAGAGAGAGAGAGAGAGAGAGAGAGAGAGAGAGAGAGAGAGAGAGAGTAGAAAAGAAGAATCGCCTTGAGATTGGATGGCAAACTCCTGAGCCGTGAATATGACCTGAACCTTGCCATCGAATGTAATAATCAATAGCAATGTGGATGCCGCGTCCCTCACATGCCAGTGAGGCTATTTCAATGTTCTGACTAATGAGATTTTTCAAGAATGGATAACAATGTGGCTTAAGCCAACCGACTTGACGAAGCCACAGGTATCAAGCACACCGGCCGGACAACACGCCAAGCTGTTCATGAGCCTAAATCAAACTTCTAGTGCGGCAGGCGCTGGTCGGTTGTAGCGACTCTTCTATAAAGACCCGCGCTAAGAGTGGTACTTATTTAATCTAGGCCACAGGGACGCAGTGGTTCAGGAACTGAGGAATAGTTCAGCTTTCTATAACTTTGAAACATCAACTGTTGTTCACTTTATAAATTGAGGTTACATACCAAGTTGAGTCGCTTATTGTGTCCAGCTCGCTATGCACATCTGTATTTGAATGGTGAAGACAGCCAGGAATACTATTACTTTCTCTCTCCGAATAAATTTGCAGAAGATTAATTAACAAACGATTCTTTCATTGTCTTCGTCATACTTTAAGGGAAATGATAAAAAGTGTGGTCACACGAATGCTTTACTGAATCTTGACGTGAGGGAAGAGCTCAGTTCAGTGTTGCTTTATTCATTCATGTAATTGATTGTTATTGTATTCTGTTGCAATGAACGGACATTTTTCTCCTCAACCATGCAATGTCAATCTATTAATGCTAATTATGAATTAACATGTGGAAATTGTACTCGTACTAGAATATGTGAATTTTTATACATTATTTTTTCATTATTTATAGCTATTTTACAACCTAGATGCAATTTGTGATTCGTTACACAACGTTCTGTACATCCTTAGGTCTCACTACAGAACTGCTTTACCAATCAAGGGAAGGCTGGTGCACAACACATCACACCAGCAATATCATTTCAGCATTATCATACAGTTTCATTCATCAGTAAAACACATTTGTTGGGCTTAGCTTGACCTACACACATCCGTCTTTGTTAAGAGGATAATAATTCTTCATCATTGATCGTTACTCGTAAACTCTTATCTCATTAGGAGTGTAATCAAAGACCAAAGAAAATATTAATCGGGGTTCCTATGGTTTGCTGAGTTGTTGTTTTTCTCAGTACCGCGTATAAGTTTCGTTATTGTTTGGATTTTTTTTTTTTTTTTTAAATTCGAGATGTTGTTTGTAATTATGTAGTTGGAAATAATCTCAAATTACTCTTCCGGAATATTTATAATATATTTTTCTGTACAATGACCAGAAAATCGCGATTTTGTGGCATTTGAAATTTAGGCTTTGTTCACACAGGGCAGTTTGCACCGCGGCGGTTGCCGCGCGTTTCACGCTGGTATCGTTCACACTAGGCGTTTTACGCCGCGGCGTAACCGCGGCGGTTGACCCGCTTTTATTTGTTTGTTTATTTTCCGCAGGCATATTATACGGTGTCAGGATTTATGTGGAGGAGGTAGTTGGTGTTTGGTTGTTGCATCGCCGCTTGAAACGGCGGAAACAGAGGCAAAGGCAACATTGGGTTCATCCAATTCTACATGACAGACTTACCCAAGGCATGTTTACCACCTTGTATCCTTCCTTGACACAGCATGACAAAAAGTTTTTCAATTATTTGAGAATGTTGGTAAAATGATTTGACGACTTGCTGGAACTAATGAAGAGGACGTATCTTCAAGCAATACTAGGATGAGGGATTGCATCTGTCCACAACATAAACTTGTCATAACATTAAGATGAGTCCTTTACTATAAGTTTTATTAAAAAAAAAATTCATATATAAAACCAAAAAGAAAAAAAGTGACATCTAAAATTCCAGTTACCAGTAAATTGAATACAAATAAAATACTCATTTCTTGAAGTGAAAATACAGAGCAAGAAAAAAATAATAATAAATAAAAGGTCACTCACTTTATATACTAGTATGCTCTTTCCGCAGCACTCATACTTATGTAGGATTTTCGTCAGTGTCAAACATGTCAATGGGCGTTTTTCAATTTCACTGATTGATAAACAAGTGTCAAACTGATCCCTCTCCATTCCTCAGCAGACAGCGGTACTGCATTCATTGAATGGCATTACGTGACTCATCACGGGCAGACCCCAAGATTGTCATAGTAACGCACATTCGTCCTCTCATTGGCTGGCGTATAGCCAATAATGTCGCTCAGTGCCCTCAAACCAAACGGTGCACCGCCCTGTGTGAACGATGTAATATGTTTGCGCGTATCTCGAGTCGCTGGCAAACCGCGCGATGGCGATTCCATAGGCCAGTGTTCTTCAACCTTTTCTAAGATCATGCACCCTTCCGGGAGCTCTTGAAAAATTCATGTACCCTAGCGCCGTCGACAAAAAAAAAAAAAAAAAAAAAAAAATCACATTGTTTTTTATTTTTAAGACCGAAAATATATAAATAAAAGTATTAGGTCTCTATTTTAAATATAAAAAATAGCTACTTGGTCCTAAACAATTATATAGGTGGTAACTGTATAATAAAACAATATAATTATATGTGTATACCTTTTGTATTTCTATTTTTAAATGTACAAATAATGTGATTTTTCAAATGGTTTGAAAAAAATACAAATGGAATATCACATTGTATACACACAAGTTATAAAACAGCAAATTAAAAAGGTTTTATATTCAGTGGCTGGGTTGCTGCTGCATTGTTCCAACAATCTTTTCAAAGCGAGGTTTTATTTCACTTTCCAGTGCCCCCCTCATCAGAGAATCCACATCTTGTAACTGGTTTCGCTTTTTTGTTTTAATATCCACCAGATTAGAGAAGCCTTTCTCTGCCAGATATGTTGTTGGCATCCGCACTAGATAAGTCATGGCCATTCGTGCAAGTTCTTGGTACTCTGGAATTCCTAAAAGTGAGCACCAGAAATCTCCATAGTAGGAGAATTCATGGAATGATGACTTCTGTGCAAAATCAGTGGACAGTTCTAGCAAAGTAGGTGTCAATGATTCCAGATTGGCTAATCTGGTATTAGCTGAGACAAAGGGTTCACAATCCACATACATTCTTCGAGTGCTCTTGCCTCTTGATCAGGAAATAGATACTAAACTTCTTTTCCAGACTGTCCAGATGAAAAATAACAAAATCCTTAATATTTTCTTCCAGCGAAGGAGATAGCACTTCCCAGTTGCACTCTTTCAAGAACTGATCAAGGAAGGAGAAACTACCGAAGTCCTTAGTTTCAACTTTTCTTTTCCATAACCCAATCTTTAACTTGAAAGCTTCAATCTTGCCAGTGACATCAAAAATATCCCCACCAAAGCCTTGAAGGGATAGGTTTAATTGATTCAGTTTCTCAAAGATAGAAGCCATGTATGATAATCTGGCAATCCAGTAGTTGTCCTGGAGCTTGACAGCCCTTTCGTCTTCTTCTTCTGTCAGAAATACACACACTTCTTCTCTTAGTGTTAGAAATCTGTTCAACACTTTGCCACAAGACAGCCAACGAACTTCTGCATGAAGTAGGAGCTTAGAAAATTCTGCATCCATTTCCTTGCAAAGCTGTTCAAACATGCGACTCTTTTTTGCTTTTGCACGGATATTATTCACTATCTTTACCACATCACTGATGATTTCGTCAAAATCACTTTTCCCCACATTTGACAGTAAATTCTTGGCAGCCAATTTTTTCCAGCTCAGATTATTCTTGACCATAAACTCATTTATCTTGGTGAATATTTCCTCTGCTGTTGTCTGCACACCTAGTGGTAAACAAAATAGGAAATGTTCTACAATTTTCTTGGACTGACTGTCAGGAAAGCGGCAGTAAGCTAAAAGTTGAGCAACATTTACAATGTCAGTGGTTTCATCGAACTGCAAACCAAACCAGGGTGCTGCCCTGAGCCTTGTAAGTAGCTGATCCTTCAAATCTTCAGCGACTGCCACAGATCGACGTTTCATTGAGGAGTCTGAAAGTGGAATACTCCGAACCTTATCACGTGGTTTCTTGCCTCCATGAAGATGCTGGGCAGCTATTTCTAAGCATGGAAGAATGACTGTCTCAGCTAAAGTGAAAGGTTTCTTATTTTTCATAAGTATATGTGCTATTTCCATTGATGTCATTAGAAGGGACTTCTCTTCCTTTTCTTGATGGACCATAATGCTATCGAAGGAGCGTTGTTGCTTTTTGAGTTCAGCTCGAGTTGCTTCAAAGAACTCCTTTGACTTATTTTTATGCTCACTGTGTTGCATTTTGAGATGGGACAGTAGCTTGGAAGGTACAAGATTTGAATTTTTATACTTCGCAGAACAGAAGAGACACTGAGTAGCTGGATAAGGATTCTGCTCCTCTTCATTTGGCAAATAAAATCCATACTTCACATAGTCATTATTCCACTTCCTTCGCTTTGATTTCAATTGAATGGACGTACTTGATGGATGATGCCTTTTTTGCTTGAAGCTCGTTTCACCGCCATTCTTCGGTGTTGGTAAAACTGATCCAGTTGGGTGATCTTCCTGTCCATTTTCATCACTTGTTGTTTGCCTTTTATCCAGTTCCTCAGGTCGTAGTTCATCAGTAACACCGGGTTTCTTGAAGTACTTGAGCAAAGCCATCTGCAGGAAAAAAACAAATTCTCCAATAAGCTTTGTTTTATTACAAATCTACCATGCTATATTCTGCCATCTCAGTATATTCCTGCATAATAATAATAATAATAATAATAATAATAATAATAATAATAATAATAATAATAATAATAACTACTCTAGTTTTAGCCTCGTCTATCCTGGTAAAATATCCTATGAGTGCCCCTGAAAATAATTATATAATCATAATGCACCCAGTCTGGTACTTCTCGCCGTCTACATGCCACAAACACAAATTAACTCATATTCAAGACATTGTGACATGTGTGGATAGGTGAATGGAAGGAAACACGACACGGGTATGTACTGTACAAGTGTACATCAGAGTTAATTTCCCGAGTATTTTCGTTGTTGCTTCTTCAGGGGAAAGAAGCAACAGCGAAATTAAATGAGAAATTGTCTGATCTGCATACCCGTGTTTCCTTCCATCCACCTATCATTATTTACTACTCACCAATATACGAGCGATTTTGAGTGGTTAAGTCGGGAGTCAACTTGACTGTGCGTCCGAAGGAACGTGAAGGTAGAATGAGGGTAGCACTGTACTGAGTGTATACCTCTACTACCAGCGCCAGTGACACGTCTAATACCAGTACACCGCCGCAGGCCCGCAAGCTGCAATGTTGCCAACCCGTGAGGCGCGAATTGTGTCACAAAACCCGTCGTGAAAAGTACCTATACCAAATTCCTCATACTTTTCCCCACACTTTGGGGCAGTATCTGCCTATCTGGGGAATGGCTCTTTATACTGTGTATAGTAACTATAGTTAATACTGAGTGTAATATACTAATATAATACACATATTTTTAATACTATAATCTCAATTTAAATTAATTTCTTACATTACACTTACAATTTTCTTCCTAAAACACCT
Source organism: Portunus trituberculatus (assembly GCF_017591435.1). Classification (NCBI taxonomy): domain Eukaryota; kingdom Metazoa; phylum Arthropoda; class Malacostraca; order Decapoda; family Portunidae; genus Portunus; species Portunus trituberculatus. The sequence continues at coordinate 5,269,233 of NC_059301.1, forward strand.
TTTCGTAGTGTGCATTCTTGTACACACTAGCCTTGTCATGTACCCCTCCATGTACCCCATTATTTCCATGTACCCTTTGAAAAAAATCATGCACCCTGGGGTGCACCATGCACCCAGGTTGACTATCACTGCCATAGGCTATCATTGAAAATGCTACCGCGCGTTTCCAACCGCGCTGCGCAAACCGCCCTGTGTGAACAAGGCCTTTTTAATGAAAATGACAATAAGATGGTGGGAATGTCCTGGAAAACCTAAATAATCTTCTGTCAAGTTGCTAATCAACAATAATCATATCTTCTTTTCTGTATTATGATTAACTATATTTTACAGGAGATTTGAAAGCTATGTGTTGTAATAGATGATATGAACAGTAGTATTAGAAATTTGAAAACTAGTTACTTTTATTTCAAATTACTCATCTACAGCAATTTCATAAAATTTTCTGTATTAAGGCGAAGAACTGAGGACTTCAAGATAATTGAAAGCTATTCCGTGGTAATGAACAGCTAAACAATTACTGGGATCGTGAAAGTAACACTGAAAAACTCTTAACATCTCCCAGTATAGGCTGCTGATAATGGTGGAAATAAGAAATTACACCATTAGGAATACAAGCTGATAATGTATCGTTTCTTCCCGTGTGAAAGTGATGCCAAAATAACGACCGTGATTGTGTTGCGTGTGTATGAATGCACGATGATGTATTGCCGTGAGCGTCATCAACACTTCTACCCTCGCTCAGTTTTATGCTCTTGTACCCGAACACTGATTTTATTATTGTGTTTCATATATCTACGTGCACTCACTTTGTTATCAAGCTTAGAAATCTTAGATGGCTGATGCGCGTATGTAACCATTATTATTGATGTTGTTGTTGTTGTTGTTGTTATTGTTGTTGCTGTTATCATTATTATTGATTATTATTATTATTATTATTATTATTATTATTATTATTATTATTATTATTATCATTATTATTGTTATTGCTCTTATTATCATTACTATCATTATTATGAATATTATCATTTTTTGCTCTAGCATTAGCATTCATCAGTATCGAAATTACCACTACCATTGCTTATTATTATTAAAATTATTATTATTATTATTATTATTATTATTATTATTATTATTATTATTATTATTATTATTATTATTATTATTATTATTATTATTATTATCATCATCATCATCATCATCACTATTATCATCATTATTATATCAGTATTTTTACCATGACTGTCAGTGCTCTGCCCTCGAACTCCTTCCCCTCTTCCTCATCCTACTTTCCACCTAATGATCGGAGTTCTATTTCCCGTGGCGGCCGGGTCGGATGATCCACTCTCGAGAAAAATGGAATGCATCACTTAGAGGAGAAGGTAATGGAAGCCCGGACACGGCTCTATACGTTCTCTGTGACAGGGACGAACGTGTTGCAAGCGATGAGATCCGACTATTCTGGGTCACGTATTGAGGAATGAGGAAGAGCAATGGCCGTTTGGGAGTCTGAGTGTTATTGTGCACGACTTTCACGTTCATAACAGGGGACTACTTCAACAAGGGAGGGAGAATGCAGTGGAGAGAGAAAAAAAGATATTTATAAGCCTGTAACTATAGTCCTTGATGTGGATTGAAAAAATATATACTGTATTTTTTCTATTCGTAATATTAGAATGATAAAAATGTTGTGGCTGCTACTGTTGCTACTGCTGCTGCTGCTGTTGCATCATCATCATCATCATCATCATCATTAGTGTTGTCATCACTATGCGTGTGTGTGTGTTATCACTTGTAATTCTGATGCAAAGAGTTGGCCTCATGAATTGTATTCCATTACTGCTGCCATTAGTCCTTTACTGTTGTACCGTGTTACACATGTGGATCACGTGGTTCATAGAGAAGAATCACCAGGATCTCTCCTAATGGTATCTCTCTCAACTGAGGAAGAGTAAGAAAGAGAAAAGTTGTTTTTGAAAAATAGTATATTTGGAAGAGTTCCAAAAAGAGACAAGAAGATAAATAAATAATCAATATGCTACACAATTTAATGGAAACAAAGATACAAGTCCTTCTTTGATTAAGCAATCACTGAAGCAGCAGTAGACATATAAGTAATGGTACGTAACAAATAGTACTCGGTCATGGTAATATTGAATTAACCATCATACAAGTATTAATGTTACTTTGCTATACCTTATCTAGTGTCTTATACTTTGAAGTCTTTTCCTTTTACCTTTGTTCATCAGTTTTCATATTGACTAATTATTATTTTGTCCTTCCATCTCTAAAGTTCTTTTTTTCTTATTTTTATTTGTTTATTTCTATTTTGTGTTATTTCATTTGTTCTTATACCTCTCCTTTCTTCCCCATGAAAAAAAGAATCGTTTTTATTTTCTTTTATTTTTTGGCCTGAAACCTTATTTTTAGATGCACTCTTTTATTTCTATCCTCCCTTGCAGGTATTTTTTATGTTCTTTTTTTTATTTCTTATTTTTGTGTTGTTTTGAATTTTTTACGTACAAGCTTCCTTTCAACTATTCAGACACTGCCTTTAAAGAATTTGATTTCCCATCTCGCCTTCTTTATTCACGAAAACACTACCACAAACTTGCCTCCCCCAACCACCACCATCACCACCGCCACCACCACCACCACCACCACCACCACCACCACCATCACCACCACTACTACTACCACCTCAGCTTTCCGTAACTTGTCTTTAGGCTGTTCTGATGCATCCCATTCCTCTTTAAGTTTGTTTTTCATGTCTTATTTTTATCGGGCACTCATTTAAAAAGAATTGCTTTAGTCTTTACCTTTAATGTCCCTATTATTAAATTGTGATGTTTCTTCAGTCATGAATATTATTATTTACTCGGCATTTCAGCAATTATTTCACATTATTTCCATCATTATGAATACGAAAAAAAAAAATGTCACCCATATATTAAATCCTTGTATTATTTCTTCGTTGAATTCTAATTTTCTTTTCTCTTCGTTGGTGTTGCTTGAGTCTCGCATCACATTCCGAGTGGTTCGAATTCTCTATATTTTGGCTCTGATCAATCTTCGTGACTCATGCTCGCCGCGCCTTCCTCTGCTCTCTGCTGTAATTTTTCTCATATTCTCGTAGCTATGATTCTTGAGTCTTTGGATTTGTAGTGCCAGAGTCGATGTGTATCCCTTTAAGAGACGATCTTTAACTGTTTGCCACTCTGGGACTTGGTACTGCTGAAATATTATACCTATTTATCCAAGACAGCGTGGTGGACTGGAGTTTTCCATGGTTGGTTGGATTGAAATTTTTTTACTTTATTGTATATGGGGTTCATGTAATATTTAATTAAATTAATATTCAATGGTTCTGTTATATTTCTTTTTCTTCAACCACCTTTCGTTCCACATCATCCTTCAGTATCTTTTCATTTTCCTCAAAACTTACATCCACTCATTCAGATCATGCCCCTATCTTATTCCTCGTCACTTGTGTTAAATCACTAAGGTTTGTGGCGAGTCCTTGCCGTCCTGTGCCACCACCCATTCTCATACGAGTACTTTGCACCCACTTACTTATCTCATACATTTGAATGTCATGAACTTTGAAAATCAACTTCCGTATAATTTTGCAGAATGAACTTTTCATTTTGGCTAGAACCATCTTGATTTGTTGTGATTTTTTTACCTTGTTTAAGTAACCAATCCATCTATCTACCTATCTACTTGTTTATAATCTCTTTTGATCTTGATTAGTATAATTGATAAATAATAGATGGTGAAAATAGAAGTCTTGTATACACATTCGAATCTTTCTTGGCGTTCAGGTGACTCAGCTCTGCCAAATACTACTCTGATCCCCGTGACTTGCACCCTGTTGACATGAAACGCTCGTTACCTGTGTATACTTTGAATGTATTGAGCGAGGTGCCTTTTGGACTTGCAAACTTCAGGTCTTCCATAATCACCAGGCATGGTGTGGTACCGTTTAAGACGATTTACCTGAGCCATATCAATTCCGATAAGTGCCTAGAAGTTGATCCTTGTGGTGCTCCGGAAAGGCAAGTCTTGATTGGCTGACGACAATAGCTCGATCACGTAGCTGATGAAGAGAAGGAGATGGAGGATGACGACAAGTAGGAGGAGAAGAAAGAAAGTATGAGAAGTAAAAGGAGAAAGAGTCGGGAAAGGGAGGACGAGGACTAAGACGAGGACGAAGAAGAGGAAAAAGGCGTATCAATATGTGGCTGGAAATGGTAGCCGTTAGAAGTATCGACAGAGCCTTGCTAGCCGGAACACAGCGGCTGGGAAGTATCGGCTGGTTGGCCTACATTTCTTATAAGAATAGTGTTCATCTTAACAAAAGACTTTGCACAATTGCGATCAAAATGAATCATCACAAGTATTCAATCCTCACCTCCAACATCACCCTGCAGTGAGGGAAACAGTCACCGGAGAGTGACAGCGATCTCATCGAATGTAGTATCTACGTAGGGTGTTTCTGCTGTACTACTCATTTTTCGGGTCCCAGACATGCTATTTGTGCTTCATTAGCTCCGACATCTTCCCCTCTGCCTCTGGACACCCACATGTTCAAACATTCCGTGACGTCGCAACGTAAACAAAGTCGCTAGCGGCTGGACAAGACCATCATGTCGGTCTTGTTTTGCGGTTGATTTCTCCACCCGCTAGGCACCGAAATCCAGCTGAAAAATATAGCGGCTGGCAATTCTAGCCGCATATTGACACGCGTGAACCCACCTTTAAAAAGAACGAGGAAGAGGAATATAACGACGAGAAGAGTTGAAAAAGAATAATTACAAATCTAATATAGGACGGTAACAGATGGAGAAGAGCACACACAGACTTCATGATTTTAACAAAAGAGGTTGTGGGAAAACATATTCTATTACTCAAAACAACTGCAGGAAAGATGCTGGTGAGGAGGAGGAGGAGGAGAAGATAAAAGGAGGAGGAGTAACAGAAAAGTAAACAAAGTTCACTGTAATTCCTTCCACCAACCCCCACCCCCCCACACACACATTGTTACAACCGTCAGACGTTAATATGTTTTAGGTTAAGATGTAATGGCGTCCTGCAAGCAATGTTTTGTTGTGTATTATTGTAATGCTCCGAGGACGACTTATCTTAAATCTGCAGAGCTGGGCGCGTTACTGGATATTAGGTAGTCTGGTACCGCGCCTCCGGACCTCGAAACGCAGGTTGTCCGTACCTGTACTTCCGCACCTAAATTTTTTTTCCCTCGGTCCGGTACCGCACTTCCGCACCTCCGGTACCGTACCCAGAAATATTAACGCGCCCCTGAAAAATCTTGTCCGCACCTCAAAAAATATAACAAAATACAAGACAATGATACATCAGAGCTTCATATATATATATATATATATATATATATATATATATATATATATATATATATATATATATATATATATATATATATATATATATATATATAATTTGACTTATTTTCTTACTTTCATTTGGCATTATCTAGTTACAAGAACCTGGCAACTCTGCTGCTGCTGCTGCTCTCTCTCTCTCTCTCTCTCTCTCTCTCTCTCTCTCTCTCTCTCTCTCTCTCTCTCTCTCTCTCTCTCTCTCTCTCTCTCTCTCTCTCTCTCTCTCTCTCTCAGGCAAAGATGTCGTAAAAATCAAGAATAAGAAAATAAATACACAACCACCACCACCACCACCTCCATAGAACCAAATGGAGGAGGGAGAGAACAGTGGGGGTGTGGGGGTGAGGAGGAGCGTGGACAACCTACACAGCAGCAGCAGCAACGGAAGGAAAATTTTGCCAGTCTTTTAGAGTTGAAGACAATCCAGAGAGAGAGAGAGAGAGAGAGAGAGAGAGAGAGAGAGAGAGAGAGAGAGAGAGAGAGAGAGAGAGAGACAGAGACAGAGAGAGTGAGAGTAGCTTGCTTAAACCTGAATGAGTGACGTCACTAAGTGGCGGGAAAACATGCCTGGTAGCACAGACCGCCAAAGACGGCCGAAAGTAATGCTACGGAGTGCGGACTGTTAGTCGTTTTTATTCATTTAGTATTTTTTTTTAATCCTTGAAAATATCAGGTGCGGAGGTACGGACTCATAATTTCGCCTTTCCGCATACGTATGTCTCAGTAGCGGAGGTACGTACTTAAAATTTCGCCTTACCGTACCTGAAAGCGGCTGCATGTAGGGTATTCTAGAGTGTCGTTGGCATCACCCCTTTGTTACTCCTTTGTGAGAGAGAAGTAGTCGCGCAGAACCAATGGGATTATTTTACAATGCCCGCCCTCTGGAAGGCTAGAAGCGTTTAGCCAATGAGAGTATAGATTGCACCATGTGACGTAACACTTTCCCTCTATACAAAGAGGAAACGCGGGCTGCCCTCTGTTCAACACCACCGCCACTCCGTTCCCCTCGTTCCCCTCAATTTCCACTGGCTGAGTATATTTCCTGTGTTCCTGATTAGCTAGGGTTTTGTCTCTCTCTTGGGTACTTTTGTGGTCACTGTGATTAATGATTTGTGAGAATATTTTGGTGTATTGGGTATTATTTGGTGAGTTTATCTTTGAGCAGCGCGTGGGACGCTCATCTGCCTTGCCGCCTTTGTTTGTGCGGAGTTACCAAGAGTGTTTTTGTGTGGTAATTTGTTTATGTATTGCCTAGTAATCTTAATATTTTGGTGATTTATCTATTATTGTGTGAATCAACCTTAGGGGAAGACAAGTGTGTGGTGTGGTTATTTACTTAATACCTCTAATAAGGGTTGTCCTTATTTATTTATTTATTTACTTATTTTGTGGTCTCATTTAATACTTTATACACCCCTGAGCAGCCTAATTATTATATTTCTCGGAGTTGAACAGTTATTTCTTTTGTGTAAGTGGTTGTGTGGTGCAGGTGGTGCTGACGCCCAGTGAGTGGCGCTTGTTTTGGTATTGGGCAGCTGTGTTTGTACTTATTTTCTGATTAATTTCTGTTTTTGAGGTGATATATTTTGGTGATTGCCTTTATATTATTTCTTTGGATGTGATTATGATTGCTTTAACTATCTACGTGCCTTAACTTTATCCTTGATTGTGATTAAGTTTAACTTTACCATATTTTTGTATAGATACATTTTGTTAAGGATTTAAAAATTCCTTTTCGTAAATCTTTCCTTATTAATATTTTTATTATTTCTCTTACACCCTTGAGTTGCCCTTGCTTTAATCTGTTGCAGGGAAGCCTAGTAACTCTTGCCTTATTTTATCTCAACATTTTGTACTTTAATAAGAGTGATTTAATCTATTAAGTGACAGGTGCCCCAGTCATTGTGGGAACGTAGTCAGGCTAACTCTAGAGTCGTAACAACACACACACACACACACACACACACACACACACACTCTCTCTCTCTCTCTCTCTCTCTCTCTCTCTGTATTGATTTTAAGCTATATCATGTTTCTCCTGTGCTTTGTTAGTACTATTTTGTTATTAATGCACTACTTTTATTGTTATTGTTATTATTATTACCATTATCATCATTATCATCCCTATTATTATTATTGTTATTATTATTATTATAATTATCATTATCATTATTATTATTATTATTATTGTCATTATCATATAGCGCTCTAAACCTGGACTTCACACCGGCCCTTGTTTACATTTCGCGGCTCGAAATAGCGGCCTCACATCCCGCACCAACTGTGTGTGTGTGCGTATGTGTGTGTGTGTGTGTGTGTGTGTGTGTGTGTGTGTGTGTGTGTGTGTGTGTGTGTGTGTGTGTGTATATATATATATATATATATATATATATATATATATATATATATATATATATATATATATATATATATATATATATATATATATATATATATATATATAACTGCAAGACGTAAGTTAAACAAGTGGGTGAAGAATATGGCAAGAAAATCAGCATATTTATTATATTCCTATAGACAGGATTACTTACTACTGAAAATATATGTCTGTGGTTTTGAAAAGTGGAATCAATCTTTATCGTTTTGAGGAGCAAAGTTACTTTTCTTCGATGATTTTATAAGAAACATTACTTTATTCTTTAGTATTTTTTAAAAGGGCATTACTATGAATTTTATTGATAATTAGAGAAGCAACACAACTTTTTTCTATCATGTTTAGAGATATTACTTTTCTCCCTGAAATGCCCCGAAAAGCTAAATTGCTCTTCTTTAAAGTTTTATTAGTTTTTAATTATCTTGGAAAGAGGACATGTAGTTGAGGTCTTACATGATATCAGTGTTACCTAACTTTAGTCTCCATATCCCTTGCAGCGGCCTGGGTGGTGTGCTGGCGGAGTTCAGGGAATGCCAGGCTCTGTGAGTAGCACTTACTTGACGGTGTTGATTTCATTACCATATTTTTATTCCTTTCATAAGCGTTACTTTAGTTATCGGTGTTTTTATGGCTTATGTGTATTATTCTGCGTATTGCCACCACTCTGGGGTTTATTGCTTGGCCTGCCATTGTGTATTCACTTTAAAATTCATATCCCCGGTATCGGTTTCATTACATTCTGGATACCATTAGAGGAATTTAGTATGTTTAGTGAATTATAATTTCATAATCAAAAAGTTAGAAATATTCCAGTGTATATTTTTCAGTTCTGACTAACTGGATTTTATGGAGTTTGGAAATTGCCTAGTTCGGGATTGGTTGAGGAATTAATCAAGGTGTGGCTATGTTGACGTAACGATGGCAGTGGTGTACCGTGAGCTTTGAATGCTTCATGCTGTAAATACAGCTGATAAGAAACAGCGGGAGTCAGTTATCAGAGTAAGATATAAAATATTTCTAATATCATACCACACAGACATCAGTCAGTTTATAGTCATTGTTATATGTGATGTAGTTTACTTGTTTCTGTTATATTATTGATAGGTTTACAATACACTGCCACTTTTGTGTGTGTTATCTGGCGGATTGCGAGTGGTCGGGAGTCAGATGGTGTTGGTGTGGGATGGGCGGGAAGAGTGCGTTGAAGAATGTGTTTTGTCGTGAAGGCACTTGGGTTAATAGAGCCTGACGGAAACTTAAATCAAGGTAAAATTATATGCCGTGGGACAAAACGCAGCGGAATGCATTACGGAGAAGCATTGAAATGAGGAGATCCGAGCTGGTGGTGATGGCTCGACACTTAAAGGTGCCAGCGCTCCTGCACTCATCTTTACCAAGGTGCAGCTCGTTCTGCGCTTCCCTCTTATGCATCTTGCCAGTAAGCCTAAACATATTTAGATAACGAGAAAGCTTCCTTTATTTCATTGTTATAGTTTTCTTAAACTGTTTCTCTTTTTTTTTATTTCCTGGTTGGATTTTTTTTTTGTTTCCATGGTTTACTTTTCCTCTTTTTTTCTCAGCTTAGATTTCGTTGATGTTAATTTTGACCAACAATTGTTGGTTTTTATGTACTTTGCTTAATGAATTATATTATTCAGGTGAATTTATAGTCTCTGGTTTTACATCTTTGTTACATACTTTTGTTCATCTCTCTTTGGTTTATTGTTAACAGTATTTTTTCATCATATATCTTATCATTGGAGTACCATTTATAGTTTTTTGAAATATTTTGTTCACATTTCTTTTGATATTTTATATGCATTAATTTACATGAATTGCTTTGTTGATGCATTTTTTCATGTGAACGAAGCTGAGCAAGGGACACCAGACCATTGCTAACCTGCCTAAATGCATACTGATAAGGCTCTCTCTCTCTCTCTCTCTCTCTCTCTCTCTCTCTCTCTCTCTCTCTCTCTCTCTCTCTCTCTCTCTCTCTCTCTCTTTTTATTTAAACTTAATGCACATAACATACATATTTTACACATAAGTATATTTACAGTTGGAGCTGAGTTCGTGAGCTAAGAGCTTACACTGGCATGTGACGCTCATTTCAAAGCTGCTTCCGGGGACGGCATTGTGAGCGAGGGAGTCATAACACTGTCACTGTCAGCTGCGTACCTCCCTCGTCACTAATCAGTACTGTCATGTCAGGCACACGCACATCCCGCGTCACTGTGTTTCACTGTCACTGTCAGGCGTACTACTTTCCTCCACTCCTGAAGGCACTGTCACTGTCAGGTGGATGGCAGGCTGCTGGACACTGACATTTTGTCACCTGTTACTATCTCTCTCTCTCTCTCTCTCTCTCTCTCTCTCTCTCTCTCTCTCTCTCTCTCTCTCTCATGCCTTAATCGTGCACTGGGAGGCAGTCACAATGACGGCGGAGACAAGGAGGTGATCGCTAAGTGTGGCACCATTGAGTGAAGAGTGTATGAAGTGGTGGGTCGTGTCTCAGTGCCTTTGTATCTGGGTCAGCGTCCGGGCGTCTCCTGCGCTGACTTGGCGGACAACACTGGCAGCTGTTGGTGACGCATGGCAGTAATCAATCCTCAATGGGAGTCCGTGACAGCGAGGAGAATGGTTAGCTTGTTTGCTCGCCACATTTCTGGGAGACTCTTTTATTGAACCTGTCACTGCCAGATCATTTTAGTCATCTATCTCTAGTTTTTTTTTTTTTTTTTTTTTACTTTTCTGTACCATTTTCTTGCAAATATTTCTGAAGGATTCATTTATAATAATTTTCACAGTTCTAACTTTTGTACTATCAGTAACTTTTTTTTTTTTTTTTTTTACTGAGTTCGTACAGAGTTTCAAAAGATAATTTACTGCCAATCAATATATACTGTTAGACGATTTTTACGCATGATAATGTATAGCTTTTTTTGTACTTTTGTCTGGTAATTGGTTGTGAAAATATGTGACGTGTTTGTAAACCTCTTCTCTGTTATATTTGCCAGTAGTCACCTTTATCTTCATTTTTGCAAGTTTTATTTTCTTTTTTTAATAAGTTTGTAAATCCTCTAAAGGATGTATATATTGAATATCTTAATATCTCACTTGTGATATTATTTTATTTTTTTTTTTTTTTTTACTATATTCTCTGAAATAGTTTTGTATCTTAAGAGACAATCTACTTTTCACTTTGTGTGTGTTCCAGCAAACACCATCTTAAATTGCTAAGAACGCCAACAAAGGAGTAATACAATAGTGAAGGGGGTAAAAGGCCACACAGGAAGAACTTGTAACATAATGGTCGTTTTGGGTGAGACGAGCAACAAGCGCCAGGATTTGCGATGTCTTCAAGAATGGAAAACAGTTGTTCGGAGTATTTGGTGTCAAATGACGGTTGCACTACTAGTATCAAATGTAAATTGAAAGCAAACTACTGTATTATGTAAATTGTGAACTAAAAAAAAGAAAAATAATGAAGCACGTTAATGTGTCGTCTTGGAAGTCTGAGTAAAAGTCTTCTCGAATGTTGAAGCTATTCACAAATAATTGAGCTGATGAGGGATTATTTTCTGCTGCGGGATCACTGCCACCAGTCATTCAAAACTTGCAGAGAAGAACCAGCGGAAGGAGAAAGCCTCCTCGCTGACTATGGACGCACTCGCTGATTTTTTTCGCACTTTTACAGTCCCAGCACATACTTTGCTATGAGCAGCGCAGCAGCACAACCTTCACTACTGCAATATCCTGCATTTTGTGGTGGAGTGGCTGAATAGGTGCTGGCTAGCGATTTGCAGGTGTTGGAAGGGGGAGGTGTTAACACAGTGGTCTAGTCCAAGTATAACGTTAATATTGTAAGGTTAACGATATCATCAAGAAAATGGCGAACATGGTGGAAGAAATTTTTCGGTGTGACACCGCCTTGATAATACCAGTCTTGTGAAGGGAGCGTAGGTTTTCACTCTTGTGTGGAGCGATGGAGTCATTAGAGTCTTCACCTGATTGCAGGGCCGAATAGGACAATAGGTTAGCGTGGGGCAGCAATCTGTTTCCTAACGACTCTTTCAGATTCCTCCTCCTCCTCCACCATTACACACCGTTTAATAGTTTTCTGGTCGTTTGTGGCGGCAAGCGAGCCTCAGTTTATTCAGGATTCAGCTTACGAAAAAAATCATTGCATTTGTTTATTTATTTATTTATTTTTTTATAGATTGCAAGTCAAGTCAATTCTTTTTATTACTTAGTTGTACTGATGCCGTGCTTTGATGTGAAATCAAGTTGCTGGTGTGTGTTGTGTCATCTGTTTCTCCTGTGTGTGAGGGAATCACTTAAGTGAAAATACGAATATGGCAATCTGATTAAAAAAAAAAAAAAACGATAAAAGCAACGCGGCCAACCAGGACAGTCTAGGTTAGATCAAGTATTTGATCTTTAGTGACAGATGACAGCAGGCATTCTTCTCTGTGTTATTACGGTGCTTTATTGCTTGAATTTTTTTGCAGGTTAGACACTGATTTTATTGCCTTTTTTCAGGTAGGAGAGGTAAAACAAACTAGCATAATAAATACATAAATTAGTGTGGTCACCTAAACAAACGTGGAAATGCTGGATGACACTCACAAAGACATGATCTAGGGTAGCATAGGGAACGTGAACCGTGGTAACACGGATGATGGTTATCCCAGCGTGTCAGAAAGATTTCTACTCGTCTACTCGGCGAACGTTGAAGGAAAACGTGGTTCCTCCCAATAAATGTTATGGCCGGGTTTGCACTTCTGCAGTCTGGAATCCTCGGCAAAGTTTTGATTACAGGACGCATCCTCTTGATGAAAGTCTTCATTCCAAACATGTCGTCGTGGCCAATTAAGCGGCAAAAGAAAGACTCAAAGTCTTTTCATCCACTTAGTTTAAATATATATATATATATATATATATATATATATATATATATATATATATATATATATATATATATATATTAATTTATATATATATATATATATATATATATATATATATATATATATATATATATATATATATATATATATATATATATATATATATATATATATATATATATATATATATATATATATATATATATATATATATATATATATATATATATATATATATATATATATATATATATATATATATATATATATATATATATATATATATATATATATATATATATATATATATATATATATATATATATATATATATATATATATATAATATGTATGAATGGGCAGGAGATTCTCTCTCAGGCATTTTTCTTTGAAAGTGATGGCCAGTTCGGCATTAATAATTTTCGGTAAGATATTTTCTTTATATCTTAGGAGTGTCGTTTCTTCTTTTTTTTCAACGTGGTGATGGCTTCGCCATAGCTACTCATTGCTGCTAGATCTGGATTTCAGGTCTCTTGACCCTTCTTCAGTAGCTAGTGTTATTTCTTCTCTGGTGGAAGGAGGAATGACTGTCTCACTGGCTTTATACCCGCCTGCCAGTCGCGGCTGATGTCAGCCTTGAGTTGCGGCGACGCTGATTCGTTGGTTCCGTGTGGGGCTTATCTCTCTCCGACTCCGTCAGGCTGGTCTGCGTTGATCGTCTCATGGTCGGCAGCGCTTGGAGATCTACTGCTTGGATGTTTAGCTTAGGAATGTTTTCTTTAATGAGGGTAGCTTCTAAGATTTTTAGTCTTGTGTTATCTGGGCATCCATCGATGACTGGTGTTGGTGATGGTGATGCCCTGCTCTTGCCGCAGGTGACTTTTTGGAGCTCCGGATGCTAAGTGTAGTGTTAGTCGTTGCGAGACCGTATTAATGCCCATCAATACCCATTAAGACGTTTCTTTGGTTACATGTGAAAGTATACACGACATGTGACATCTGCATTTCTCCTTCCTTGATGTCTGGACTGTTTCTCAGGAGGAGATGGCTGGTTTTCCTGTTCTTATAATATATCTGTAGCTTTAGTTTTCTTTCTGGAGTCAGTTGGTTTTACATTCTTCTTGACGATTCTTGTTATTACTTGTTCGTCTTCCTTGTGTGCCGATGAGAAGAATGCTCTGTAGAGAATGACGATATCATTCTTTTTTTCCGTGGGTACGTTTGAGTTGTACCAATTGTTAATTAATTTCTTCGTCATGCGGACGATGTCGTTCTCTCTGAATCCGTTGTTGACCAGTACCTGGGTTGATCTTCCTATTTCATGGTGTACTTGATTCCAGGTACTGCAGTGCATAATTGCTCTTCTGATGTATGCACTGATGGTGGAGTCTTTATACCGCTGCGGGCATTCATTTCTTCCTTTGAGGCAGTCACCGGGATTCGTAGCTTTGATGTGGACTTCTGTGTTGTAAGGACTCGTCTGTCTGCTGTACGAGGACGTCAAGAAAGGGCATGGATCGGTTGATGCTATTTTCTATAGAGAAGTTAAGGCCGGAGGCTTGCTGGAGGTGATGTCTAAGCTGTTCTTCATCGGCTTGGTTCTTCGCTTGGATGAATATGTCGTCTATATATATGTAGTAAATTTCAGGTTGTTCTGCCTCTTTGAAGACGTCCTCTTCTATGCAACCCATAAAAAAGTTTGGCCAGTAAAACTCCGAGGGGCGAGCCCATGCCAATTCCGTCGATCTGCCGATACCTGTTTCCTCGGGGCAGGCAAAAGGTGCTTGTTTTGTGCAGCATTCGAGTAATTCACGCAGCACTGGTTCAAGGATATCTAAGACATGGGTGGAGTCATTGTGATAGACTCGCTGGATCAAGTCGATGTTGCGGTCTACTGTGACGTTTGTGAATAATGACTCAACGCCTCTTTGGACGTTGAGTGATAGTGCGTGATAGTGACACGAATGTACATAGAACAGGTGCGAACGCATAAGTGATTACCATAAGTGAAGTGAGTGACAGTGACACGAGTGATTACTGTAGATGTTCGACCTCATACGTGAATGAATTAAGTGATAATACAACATATATAGTGTCATTACTGATATATATATATATATATATATATATATATATATATATATATATATATATATATATATATATATATATATATATATATATATATATATATATATATATATATATATATATATATATATATATATATATATATATATATATATATATATATATATATATATATATATATATATATATATATATATATATATATATATATATATATATATATATATATATATATATATATATATATATATATATATATATATATATATATATATATATATATATATATATATATATATATATATATATATATATATATATATATATATATATATATATATATATATATATATATATATATATATATATATATATATATATATATATATATATATATATATATATATATATATATATATATATATATATAATTTTACTAAAGAATGTTAATCAGACAATTGGGCTGGCTTTCAGATAGGAGGTACCCAAAATTCCTCCTTTAGACTGTTAAAGCCCTTATTATATATGTCTTGATGGGCATTAATACAGAGATAGATAAATAGATAGATAGATAGATAGATAGATAGATAGATAGATAGATAGATAGATAGATAGAGAGAGAGAGAGAGAGAGAGAGAGAGAGAGAGAGAGAGAGAGAGAGAGAGAGAGAGAGAGAGAGAGAGAGAGAGAGAGAGAGAGAGAGAGAGATGGGGGGGAGGCAAGAAAAGTGAGAGGAGACGTTTGGTATGGGATATGGAAGTAGAAATGAAACGAATGATTGTTTGATTAATAATAATATCTTGAGTCACCAAGACACACATCAGGGTCTTAATGGACATCAACAAATAAAATCACGACAAAGAATACACCAAATATCAAAACCAACAGTGTTATCAGATGATGATGACAATAACTACTATTACCATGCTTTCGTCTGCCACTAACAATGCGAATTTACTCACGGAACAATCAAGCCAATACTGCAAATTTACTCCCCGGGTTTGGACTGTACTGTATACTTTACTTGATTTCATCTCTGAGATACTTCGCTGGTGACACCTAGAACAGTTTGTCCAATACTTTACTCACCGAGGCTCGAATCCTTTTTTGTGTTCTCGCCACCGTCAAACATGGCGTTCCCCTTAATTTGTCGCCTTCTGGTCATCCAGCCAGTCTTCCCCAGCGAGCTCAGAGCTCAGAATCATGGCGTTCCCTCGAGTTGCATGTGTTATTTACTGCTAGGTGAACAGGGCCACACATTAAGAGGTTGCCCTCGGCCGCCTGATTGTGTGTGAGAGTCGAGCGTGCTAACCAGTACACTACGTGTGTGTGTGTGTGTGTGTGCGCGCGCGCCCGTGTCATGATGAAGTGATTTTATGTAATACTGAGTTCTGGAATATATACACCATTACCAATTGATATTTTTTGGGGGGGATTTGTAACAAGTGATAGGACATTCCATTACTACTAAACCGTGCCCATAACACTCGCCCCTCAGCGCAATAATGGAATTACTGCAGAGAGGAAAGAAATGAAGTAGTGTAGGCACTGGATTATGATGAATTAAAATTCATATTTGTAAATATGAGGATACTCTGTGCACTGATCGGATAAAAGGTATACAATAAAACTAATATGTAGGCAACTCTTATGTTCCTCTATACCTCAACTGCCTTAACCTTTATACTGCCAGGGCCGCCGGGGTGGCTTGTCTAGTAGACTGCCATGCAGAGCCGCACCTGCGGCTCTGACATAACTTTTCGTCTTCGTACGCAGTCAGTCATTAAGTCGATTTAACTGTTATAGTAGTAGTAGTAGTAGTAGTAGTAGTAGTGTCGTGATCCGAGCTGTTGCACGACGTTGCACAAATTCTTTAGCTACTGGTTACAAAAAGCCAAAGTTTTTCTACCTTTAATTAACAAAAATAATATCTATACATAAGATGTTCGATACGGCGCCGGCAAATGACAATCATTACAATTTATCTTACAACCGTACAAAAATTATTTTAATCTCATATACGAATGCAACAACGTAACTCGTCACTGAACATACATAATTGTTTCATGTGCAATAATTCAAACTTTCTCTCTTCATTTTTCAATACCTGAACACTGCGCTTTATTCATCCGTAAATCTCATATGCAGTAAGTACAACATTCCCCCTTTCAACCAGTTACCTATATATGAAAATTACCTTTACTTGGAACATGAATAAAAACAACCAACTTAACACACCACTAAATATATTACCATACACATATAGTTACCTTACTCCGTTCGCGAAAATGACAACGTAACACACCACCGAATATAATAACAAGTCTTGATATATCCACGCAAGTAACTTCATTCAACAACTCTCATATGGAAGAAACCCATTTTCTCTTAGTAACCATATATAAGAAGTACTTTAACTTCGTACACGAATACACACAAGTAACTTATCCGTCTGAACAACACCACATTCTTTACTCGTAACACAGGAATGTATTTATATCACGGCGTCATATTGATCCAAGTACATACACATAAACATATATACTAAAATTATGCCTAGACATCCTATCATGGTTCCTCCTTCCATCTAATTTACCTTTAAAGACTGCACTGGAACGCATAGCTCCACTTACTGTTTATATGAAGTACAAAATGTCATGCCGCCCTCAGCTATGCAGTCGAGCTACCGTTGTCCTCTCTGCTTCCTCTCTCGTCTCTCTCTGCCTCATGCCTCTACAATTTCCCTTCAGGAACTTATGGGGGCGTGTCTTGACCTGCACAACACGCTCCTCAAATGTACAAGCTCACGTGACCCCCACGTGTGTGGTATCAACAATATGTAAGAACAACAACATCACAGGATGTTTACCTGACCTGGGCCGGCCTGGGTTATTAACTGTTTCCTTTTCACCCTCCTGTCCCTTCTAATCCCTTCTATGGCTGTGTGCAACAACACACAGCGTACTGGCAAACTATCATACATCAATATTTTCTTTATTTCTTGTTTTTTCATATTTCAATAATGATGTGGGCATCGGACAGCAGCAGCAGCAGCAGCAGCAGTAGTAGTAGTAGTAGTAGTAGTAGTAGTAGTAGTAGTAGTAGTAGTAGTAGTAGTAGTAGTAGTAGTAGCAGTAGTAGTAGTAGTAGTAGTAGCAGCAGCAGCAGCAGCAGCAGCAGCAGTAGTAGTAGTAGTAGTAGTAGTAGTAGTAGTAGTAGTAGTTGTTGTTGTTGTTGTTGTTGTTGTTGTGTGTAGTAGTAGTAGTAGTAGTAGTAGTAGTAGTAGTAGTAGTAGTAGTAGTAGTAGTAGTAGTAGTAGTAGTAGTAGTAGTAGCAGCAGCAGCAGCAGCAGCATAAAAACAAAACATTTTATCTTACCCCCCTCATGCCTTCCTTTTTCCTATAATTACAGAATGTTGTGGTTAAAAATGATAAAGAATAAAATCAAGGACATAAGAAAATCAGAACTTGAAGTAGATCAACATGTGGCAGTTCTTGTATACATGTTTACTTACGCCCACTATTTTTTTTTTTTTTACTCATCCTCCCTATCCAGAAATCTACTTGATCTTAAATCCGCTATGAAGGAGGCAGCCGCCAATGCGTTACTGGCTCTATCCAGGCATCTAGGAACATGTGCATCATGATATTCACGGGCAACAGACGTGCAAGGTACACACTCCTTATATTATACTAAGCTATGCAAAGCTGCCTTGTCTTGTTTCACTGATCACCTTAATTTTCCACAATTTTCAAACACCTTCGTTTTTTTCATTTGCAATCGATGATTTTATATTCGGATCAAAATCTATATGAAGATCGTAAAAAGTTTCGGCCAAAAATTGTTGAGGGCCGTGACGGCCTTGGGCGCCGCACTGGGGGAGAAGGTGGCTGTCGGGTCCGGCCTGGGGCCCAAGGCAGGGAACTGGCAGCAGGTCCTTCTATTCCTTTGCGGCCTCAAGCTTCAGTGATAATCATCCACTTGCAGTGCCTCATACTAGGCAAGGAGTTGCCATAAGCAAGGGATCAATGTCTACCATTCACCAGATGTTGACCAGAGGGGGGAGTCCTTATAGGGAAATAAGAGCTCCTTCCATAGAGTCTGGTGGAGGGTGTCTCTTGATTGTGGTAGCACTGGGCTGAATAAATCGCCATGAACGAGGGCACGCTGTGCACCATGCACCAGACACTGGCAGTACGAGGGAGTCCTTCAGGTGAGAGGGCTCACTTCATGCCAGTGGCTGGGGCGTGTGTGGCACGCTGTGCACCATGCACCAGACACTGGCAGTACGAGGGGGGTCCTTCAGGGGTGAGAGGACTCACTTCATGTCAGTGGCTGGGGTGTGTGTGTGGCACGCTGGGCGCCATACACCAGACACTGGCAGTACGAGGGGGTCCTTCAGGGGTGAAAGGGCTTCCTTCATGTCAGTGGCTGGGGGTGTGGTGTGTGGCACGCTGGGCGCCATACACCAGACACTGGCAGTACGAGGGGGGTCCTTCAGGGGTGAAAGGGCCTCCTTCATGTCAGTGGCTGGGGTGTGGTGTGTGGCACGCTGTACGTTATGCACCAGACATTGGCAGGACGAGGAGGGACCTCTACTGGTGAGAGGACTCACTTCATGACAGTGGCTGGGGCGTGGTGTGTGGTGGGTCATTGCTCATGGCGATCCGTGTGAGGCGCGGCAAGGTTGCCTCGTCACTGCTCTCACACCCTCGGGACTGGGATGGACCCTTGGGGAGGAGAAGGGTTCGCCCCAGTACCAACTCGGGAAAGTAGAATTCAAATAGTTTCGTCGTCGTTATTGACCGTTTCGTTATCGAGGAATCGCTTCGTGGAAAAATGCATCGTGGAAAATATTATCGTGGAAAATCATATCGCGGAAAATATTATCGAGGAGAATCGCATCGTGGAAAATCGAATCGTAGAAAATATTATCGTGGAAAATTGAATCGTGGAAAATATTGTCGGGGAAAATCGAATCGTGGAAAATATTATCGTGGAAAATCGAATCATGGAAAAACGCATCGTGAAAATATTATCGTCGAAAATCGTATCTCGTAAAATCGTGAGGTTGTTTATTTATTTATTTATTTATTTATTTATTTATTTATTTATCTATTTATCATATACTTTATAATATGTATGTATGTACTGTACCATGGTGTTATTTGTACTTCTCGATATTATTATTTTTTTCATTTATAATTCAGTACAGACTATGTAAAAATGAGAGAGAGAGAGAGAGAGAGAGAGAGAGAGAGAGAGAGAGAGAGAGAGAGAGAGAGAGAGAGAGAGAGAGAGAGAGAGAGAATAACAACAAGAGTATAGGGAGGCGTTGGCGTAGTGGATAAGGTGGTGGTGGTGGGATCGGGCAGACGTCCACGCGTAGGTTCAAATGCACCAAGTATCACCTTGACACTTTGCCATTTGTCGAGTAGTTTAAAATCACCTACATGTCACCATGATACCCAGGTTCTAGGTCATCGTTTCCCAACTTGGGGTGCTATCACTCTCTGGGGGTGCTGAAATCAATTATATATAGGGGATGCTGGGAAGTGATGCACACACTTCACTTTCTTTTAGCTTTATATTGTGATTGCAATGTTGCACGCACTTCTTAATTATATACCTAAGAGGTTAACTCCATACACGAATAACTTTCTAAATTTAATGACTAAAATTAAATAAAACAACACGATACACAACTCCGAATACACATACGAGATTACGCATGAAGCGTTTCAGCACCGTACCAAGATTCCGTCACAAGATACTAGATTAACCGTAAGAATATCCCACATAAATCACCGATCAAAATACAACTTCGCATCAATTAAAATCAAAACACACTTTATCAATCAATATAGCATAAAATCATACTTCAATCACTAATCAAAAACACAAGAAATCACACTTCAATCACAAAATAGAATATCATAA
>NC_059301.1:5299986-5367486 GCF_017591435.1 Portunus trituberculatus
CACAGGCTGCAGCATGTCATTCTGCTGGCCGTGCGAGTTGTGATAGCATCAATTATTATTTTACATTATTATATACTGCATGTAAAGGATAAACGAAGCAACACACTAGTATAATCATGATTATAGACAATTATCATGATTATAAGTATCCATCAAATACATGCTAGTGAAATGGAACTAACCTGATAAGATGAGCGTAGGTATCTGCTGGCATCCCAGGGAGTGTGTTATATACATGATCAAATAAATATCCAAAAAGGTTTATATGTTTCACACAAATATTATGTGCTTGAAATTGTGATCAAGTTGTGATTAACATGTCTCGCTAATAGCTATAAAGTTTATATCTATCTATCTATCTATATCTGTCCATCTCTCTCTCTCTCTCTCTCTCTCTCTCTCTCTCTCTCTCTCTCTCTCTCTCTCTCTCTCTCTCTCTCTCTCTCTCTCTCTCTCTCTCTCTCTCTCTCTCTCTCTCTCTCTCTCTCTCTCTCTCTCTCTCTCTCTCTCTCTCTCTCTCTCTCTCTCTCTCTCTCTCTATCTATCTACATCTGTATGTATGTCCGTCTATTTGTCTGTCTATCTATACATCAATCTGTCTATCTATCTATCTGTCCATGTGTGTGTGTGTGTGTGTGTGTGTGTGTGTGTGTGTGTTTTGTACACATATAGAATATCAATTCAAAAGAATTTTCAGTGTTGTAAATGATAATTATGATAATTCCGTGTTGTAATATTGATGACAGCCAAATGTGTTGCATAATTTGCCGAGGCTCATGTTGTGTGTAGTTGCGTACTAGGAGGTTACAGGAACAGCGGCCTGTGTTATGGTACACCAAGCATGTGCATGTTCCTGCATCTTTAGCATGTGATTCTTTGAGACAGACGTAGAATTATGACGATGTTTTTCCTTTTTTAGAGTTCAAAAGGATATTATCTTAAAAAAAACAAGTATTTTCAAATATTGTACATTGATTCTTCGTTGAATTAAAGGCAAGCGATATTGAGATGCTGCGTATGTTAATAAAAACACCGGCAATTTCTGGCAACCTGCAATGGTAAACTTCGTGCTTGAAATATCATAATTCGCATAACAAATAACATTAATAGAAGTAAAGTCCCAGCAATACTGCCCCCTTAAAGGTTAATGCGTTGATACATATGTGAATAAAGAAATAAATGAATAAATAAATTAATGAAAACAAACATGCTAGTATAGTATGTCAATTAACTCACAAGGGAATAAAATGGATGAAACAATTCACTCCTGGTGAGTATCTCGACAACAGCAGTATAAGTGGATTTGCTCCGACATCGGGTTGTACCAGAAAACAATATTGCCAAGCGATCGCCAGGAATATCTTCCATGTCCTTACAGAAGATTGAATTATATAGGATATCAAATGCTCTCTCAGTATTGAAACACGATATTTCCACAATACGGCAGCCATGTTTGTACTCTTATCTGGTGCACGCGGATACCAGCTGTAGGTGAGTTGTATGAGAATATCCACAGAGAGAGAGAGAGAGAGAGAGAGAGAGAGAGAGAGAGAGAGAGAGAGAGAGAGAGAGAGAGAGATTTGCTCCCCTAACATTTGCAAAATATCCAGACAGTACGATTCGAATAACTTTAGAAAGAAGAAAATAAAAAAAAAAAAGCATTCACAGGTAAATAGTTCTTTAGAGCGAGCAGGTCTGGAGTGTTTCAAATACACATCCCATTGCACGTGGCATCAGGACCACATGAGGCTGGAGACAGAGGGTGATATTACAGGTCTGGTTGTCTGCTGTCTGATTGAGTTACATAAAGTAAGAGAATTGAAGAATTTGTCAGTCCTATATGTTTCAGTCCCTGTAAGAAACCTACTCACCTATTTCCATTTGTCATTCTTATCCATAAACGTGTCCAGTTTTTGCTATAAACTCAGTAATGACTATGCGTCAACAACCTAATTTCTGAGTCCATTTCATTCATCTGTGATTTATCCAACTTTATCAAACTTGAACCCATTATTATATCTTTTATCTTAATTTCAGACCTGGAGAGGTTTGCTTATGACACCCTTATTACATCTTTACAACTCCTACAGACCTATTGGTTCAGTCTAAAAGAACCGCTGGTTAAACAGGAAATACTCTAGGTGAGAGGAAATTATCTCACTAGAATATAAGAGACATTACTAACATCCATTTGGTAGCAACGCCATCTGGTGTCATTAAGAGCCTGTGGGTCTTTCTTCTTCTGAGGTTTAGCCCTTTAATGTTCCTGCAGTGTATGTTTAATCATATAAAGAAGTGCAGATACTTGATTGAGATTGGCTCTGCCGTATTTCAATATTTCTTCAGAATGGTCATTTTAGTATCAACTGTTCAGGTGGTGACAGAAATCGTTTACGTGTAATGTTGCTTACCATAGATAACCAGAATCTGGACAATTAATAAATTATTTCATAGATTTTGATACATAAAAAAAATAGCATTATACTTTGGTTCTAATTTTAGTTCTAATATATATATATATATATATATATATATATATATATATATATATATATATATATATATATTTTTTTTTTTTTTTTTATATATATATTAGAAAAAAATTAGAAACAAAGTATAATGCTATTTTTTTAATCCCTTTAAGTGTCTGTGATTTTCGTTTCCTCTTCCTCCTCATGCATCTCTCCTTTCTCTTTCTCCCTCTCCTTCTGCTGCTGCTGCTGCTGCTGCTGCTGCTGCTGCTGTTAATATCTTCCTCAACTGTCACTTTCATGAATCTTGGATAGCTCAACTTAGTTTCCTCTTCCTTAACTTTATTGCATTTTGCTGTCTTTTTGCTACTGCCATCGTTGCTTATCCATGAAAATAAGGTGAAATACCGTGCACCTTCTAATTCTTCTCCATTTCTAAAATAGGCTCAGTTATATACATAGTCCTTTGGCTTTTTTTTCTTAGTCTTTCCTTATTCAAGCCTTCCACTCGTCTTCCGCCTTGCATCACCATCTGCTTTCCCACGTCTTCCTTAATATATGTTTATTACTTCCATATCTCTTATTTTCTTCTTATAATTATATTCATCTCAGCTCATTCCATCTTATTTTTTTGCATTACCTCTCCTAGTCGCATCGCCTTTTCAGCGTTTTCTTGTATACGTTTATGTCTTTATCTCCTCGTCCATTTTGTGATCACGTAACACCCCTAACGTGATATTTTTTAATATTTTCTTTTTTCAGCGTGACTACTCTATAAGGTCTCCTCATCCAGATTCACGATCTCTACCACTGTTGGAGCTAAGCGTTTAAAAGTGTCCAGTCTTTTCTCCCGCATACTTCGTGTTTCGTCTTGACCTGGAAGCGTAAATGAAATTTTTCGGGTAATTTTCGTAAGTTCAAGGTCTTGTACAACTATTTAAAAGACACATTTATCACTTACGCACGTGGTTAAATTCAATGTAAACAAGAGAGTTTCTCATCAATATCCAATCCTTCATTAGCACAACAATAAAAGAATATGCGTTCACCTCCAAGAGCAATGAGCAACTAAGAGCAGATGTCACCTATTTTAATTAAGGCTTCTTCTCGCAAACGCAGAGGACATCCTGCAAGGAATTGAATAAAAACCTTGTCTCACCCAGATGGTGTTAGAGAGAGAAATGTCCATCTCTTCCCATTGCTCTATGTCACTCCAGCTTCCCGTGCTCTTGTGTATGTACCTATGTATGTATGTATGTACACATATTTGAATTTCAATTTTTGTGTATGTACAAGTTCAAAAATAAAAAAACGACTTCCTTTTTTCTTACGTGTGAAGTGAATTAATTAAAGAAAGGAAAATATATGCAGAAATAAAATGAAATAAATTGAGCATTCATTTGGTGCTTGCCCTATTCCCTTTAAAAGAAAAGCCAGTTTAGTTCCAGAAGTGTCTTGATATTTCTCTCTTAAAAACAGATTCAGTCAAAGAAGGGAAAAAAGTCAATGAGTTCCAGCATATACTATTGAAAGAGAGAGAGAGAGAGAGAGAGAGAGAGAGAGAGAGAGAGAGAGAGAGAGAGAGAGAGAGAGAGAGAGAGAGAGAGAGAGAGAGAGAGAGAGAGAGAGAGAGAGAGAGAGAGAGAGAAATTTGCTTCCCTAACGTTTACAAAATGAAATTTATAATTGTTTCGCAATGAAATGTAAATTTTGATTATGCGTGTTGTAACTGTTGCGTTCAACACATTTTTCAAATTTATTTATTTTTTTTTTTATGAATTGTGCTCATTTTTCGGTACCGAGCTAGTTAATGTATAGCACGAGGTATTCTGTATGCTGATGATATTAGAAACGGTAACAGAGAAATGCAAAAGTCAAAAGTGCAGAAAATACTTGATGCAGTACTGTGCAGCCGCAGACTGGTCAACATAGCACGCAAACATAAGGAAAGCTGCAAGGAGCAGTCAGGCCTTTTGCAAGACTCATCATTCTGCATCAGAGGAATCAAGGAGGATGGTGTGCGCAGCAGTAATGTCTTGTGCTTTGGCTTGTAATCCTTACTCATTGGGCTGGCAGGGTATCCTTCAGGAGGCAAGATACTTGTTCCCAGTCGTTGCGAGAGAGAGAGAGAGAGAGAGAGAGAGAGAGAGAGAGAGAGAGAGAGAGAGAGAGAGAGAGAGAGAGAGAGAGAGAGAAAAGGAAAGGACACCAATATATGAGCGTACCACTCTTCCAGTGTTTCTATTCGTGGATTTATTGAATTAGTTATTTTTATTCATTTATGTATATCACTTTCAGTGTGTGTGTGTGTGTGTGTGTGTGTGTGTGTGTGTGTGTGTGTGTGTGTGTGTGCGCTTGTGATGGTAGTGTTTTTCTGATCTGTATTCAATCAAAGTTGATAGTTTGTGATTACTAATTAACACAACTAATGCAATTGTATCTACAAAACACCTTAAGCATTCTCTCTCTCTCTCTCTCTCTCTCTCTCTCTCTCTCTCTCTCTCTCTCTCTCTCTCTCTCTCTCTCTCTCTCTCTCTCTCTCTCTCTCTCTCTCTCTCTCTCTCTCTCTCTCTCTCTCTCTCTCTCTCTCTCTCTCTCTCTCTCTCTCTCTCTCTCTCTCTCTCTCTCTCTCTCTCTCTCTCTCTCTCTCTCTCTCTCTCTCTCTCTCTCAATACAGTATATGGGAAAAGTAGAGGGTCCATGAAGCAACTACTAAGGCCAGAGGTGCGTGACTACAAGAAGAACTGTTGTTGCTAAGATAGAATTAAGTGGTCTTTGGAATTAGTTACAATTTAAAGCCAAAACTTTGTGGCTAAGTATCACTCCCTCCTTGACCAACATTCCATTTTCTGCGCATGCACAATAGATCTGACAACGCCTGAGCATTCTTAGCAATCACCCTCTGTAAACCACCTCACATTATAATCTAAAATTGGCTACGTTATCAAAATTTCTCACTGGTTCAGTAAATACATCATTCTACATAACACATGATGTCCTGGAATTATTTCACACGCCTTGCATCACAATAGTGTTTCCATGTTGTCTGGACCTTGTCTGTTCTCTGTACAATGTTGAGTACCAAATGAAGCCTTTCAGTGATTTCTTTTGTTACCTCTCTTATCGTGTACACAGGTCGCTGTATTGTCAATGGCAGTTGCATTAGATTCGTTATTGAGATCCATATCGATGGCTAATGTAGGCTGACTGGGCTCAGTTTTGTCGTAGTGTTCAGCAAGGCAGACAGAGTCTGTCCTGGTGAACATTCCAGGTATTATTTATTTCTTACGAATAAATAATACCACGTTTTATATGTTATTGAAACGTTTCTGTAAATACCAATACTTAAATCATAAATCACCATGTGTGTTCATTAACATTACCAGAGAGAGAGAGAGAGAGAGAGAGAGAGAGAGAGAGAGAGAGAGAGAGAGAGAGAGAATCCTCGTAAATTCTGCATTGTTGATTTGTTGTGATTTCTGTGTAAATGTTTTTTCCTGTAATGAAATATCAAACTGACGACTAGATTGAAAGAAAAAAAAAGTACTATGCTTTATGAAAAAAAATAATGACAATAAAACTGGATGCTTGCAAGGGTTTGTTTAACTGAGGTGCTTGATGGGTTTCTGGGAAATTCTATAAGGGAAAGAAAATCTGTTCATAAAGTGTGTTTGACTTAAGTGCTTGTAGGTTCCTAAGGAATTCTATTAGGGAAGACGAATTGTTCTTGCAAGAAAATGAGAGACAATTTCAACAAACTCTATCAAGGGTTGTCAACCTTTTTTCTTCCGCTTTACCCTTCGGACATTTTTATAGATACCAGTGTACCTAAATATAAAATAGGGATAAAAAATTTCAAATTGTAATATTTTCATATTGTACTGTAATTGGAAGTACTCGTAAAATAATTGATTACGTGGAATCCAAATAACAAAGAAAGCTGCGAGAAGACATCAAGCCTATACACGTGATAGTCCCTGTATGAAATGGAGCTACCTATTTCCACCCTCATGGGCCTCTTAAGGCACCGTCACACTTGCACTTTTTCGTAGTTGTCGACGATTTCCGTCGTTTTTTTTACCGTTCCATCGACTCTTTCCGCCGTCTTGACTCAGATGAAACGCACCGTTTTCCTCTAACGTCAATTTTTTGTCAAATTAAAATCTATGGTTTCTAATAAAAACTTTTATAATAGAATATATTTTTTCGTTATTTGGAATGATGCTATAATCCCAACTTGATAGAATCTTAATAAATTGATGTATATGTATTTGTTTACTGTATATATATATATATATATATATATATATATATATATATATATATATATATATATATATATATATATATATATATATATATATATATATATATATATATATATATATATATATATATATATATATATATATATATATATATATATATATATATATATATATATATATATATATATATATATATATATATATATATATATATATATATATATATATATATATATATATATATATATATATATATATATATATATATATATATATATATATATATATATATATATATATATATATATTATTTTTTATTCATTTATTTATTTTTTTAACCTAACAGTGAAAAGTGGCTCAGTTGTTTATTTACATTTCTCTGGGACTGCGACGCTCCAAGGCAGAACTTCCAAGTAGCAACTGGCCAAGATGAGCAGCTCTGTTGTTCATCAGTGGACAAAGCTGTCTGAGGAGTTTCTCATAGAGAGCAATAGAGGCAAAAAATAGCAACGTCAAACTAGCAATGGCTTGCTAGGGGTGATGGGGCAGCCATGTTTGTTTACAGTTGACAAACGCGACGGAGGGGGAAGCAAGCTTGTGTGTGACGACGAACGTCGACAAAAGTTGACAGTCTTCAGAAAGTGGACAAAAAAATTTGGCGGAAAAGTGCTAGTGTGACGCCGCTTTTAACCTACGTCTGTCTTAAAAGATATACATTTAACAGCCTTCTTAAGGAATACTCCTAACCCCTTGCACGCTTTTAGTCATTCTCCTTAGTGCTTATTCTAATAGATTTATGTTCTTGTAATATGGAGACCAGAACTGTAGAGCTGAATCTAGATGATGTTTAACCAGTGCCAAATATAACTTTAATATTACTTCGGAACTTCTACTTCAAACACTCCTGAAAAATTAATCTAGTGTGAATCATGTGGCATGAACGTATTAAGATTCTGTAAAGAAAAACGATATCGCAAGGGAAACCACTTTCTACTATAACTACATAGAAGCGATATTAGACAAGAATGGGTGGGAGTCTCAGCAAAGGTATCTCTACAGACTGGAAGCATTTAGAAGGGATGTTTGGAAAGTTACGGAACGATAAGGAAAGCTACTCTTTGGGAAGGCAGACTAAAACACTCACAAAGACCTGGCGACCTGGCTTGACACTGGTGTGGAGGCAGCTCACCAAGCTTGGGTTTGACTTGCAGTTAGGTTTCTTTTTATATGAAAGGACATGATTACAGACGATGATGTATCAATGGGTCTTCTAGGATAGATATCTAGGAAAATGTATTGATGAGTGAAAAGTTTGCAGTCGCGGAGAGTGAGGAAAAGGAATATAGATGCGGATGAAAAGAGAGGCTTACCTAGGTCGTAATCTACATTCTGTTAGTTCACACACACACACACACACACACACACACACACACACACACACACACACACACACACACACACACACACACACACACACACACACAAACACACACACAAACACAAACACACACACACACACACACACACATACATACACACAGACTTTTATGGAGTGTGGTTTTCTCCGGTCCCTGCATTGCACCGCGTTTCTTTGGTAGCCGACACTTCCAGTAATGAGAGCGGCGCTGCAGTGTGACGCGGCGCCCTGTTCTCCAGCTGTAGGTATTATGGCTCGTGTGGCGGCGCGGCCATTCCTTACACCGCCGTTGTTCCCTTTCACGCGTCAGAATGGAAAGAGGTAGCAAGCATGATGGGAATCATTACGAGGTAACCCAGCGAAGATCGTTACGGTACCCGGCGGCACCAGAGCAATGAAGCCACGACAGGTTCCAGAAAATAATTTGATGGGCATCGCCATGAGTAAGCCTCGAGATGCATACCGTACACCACCAAGGTTGTATTACCATTAAGGTTTGTCGTGTCGACATTTGCCAATAAAAGTACATGAAACATTTTATTCTGCGTGACAATGTTTATTTTGTTTGATGGAATTATAAGAAATGTATCTTTTCCTGTGCTAATTAACGTACATTTCTCAACACAAAGAAGAACAAAGCCTTTGAAAGTCTTGTGGAGATCGTATATAACGCATGTCATGTGAGGAGACAACGTTTTCTTGAAGGCTGATTGAATCAAAGTACTAAAACAAAAGTCATGCATCGCTGGATGGTCACGGGGGAATTCTTCCTCTCGCACCATGATACCGAACTCGCATTCTTTGGAATATAGAAAATTATTCTACGAAGGACGCAGCCGACCTACAATCTTTCTTTAATTAGCGAGATCTGATCCCGTCTTAAACAACGTAATAATTTTATTTCCCTTTTTGTCCTTGGTTAAGAATGCCACTCATAGAATTTGTTTCCCAACTTTTCTTCCATCTCTCATAATGGTGAGGCATTCTTTCTCACCAATCTATAGGTGGTGGCCGCGTGTGAGTGTGGTCTTGTTATTATTGTCCTTCATTATGCTTCTTCTGTTTTCCATATCCATTATTTATATTATTTTTCTTAAGAATGTATTGTTCAATATTTTAACTTTCCGCGCCACAGTCATAGTCTCATGAAATCTCCCAATTACTCTGACACTTACTTGACATTCATACTTGCTTCTTTAATGAATGTGATATCTCCCAAGTACTTCTCGCGACACTCTCTTTCCTCCTTTTTCTTGAAGTAGCTTTAATCAGTGGAATCTTTTTTTGAAGTACAGAAAAAGAATAGATACACTTTAAACTTCTCTCTCTGTACATCGTTTTTTACTGTCATATAAAAATGATTAGTGTCGTGATCCGAGCTGTTGTTCGACGTTGCAAAAATTCTCTAGCCACTGGTTATGGACAGTCAAAGGTTTTTTCTACCTTTAATTAACAAAAAATAAAATCTTTACATAAGATGTTCGATACGACGCCGACTAATGACAATCAAAATCCTTTCCATCACTTTTTCCACTGCAAAACATTACAATTCCTCGTACAGCCATACATAACAATTACTTTAACCTCGTATACGAATGCAACAACATAACTAGTCACTGAACATAATTGTCTCGTGTACAATATTCAAACTTTCTCTCTTCATCTACATATTCTCACATGAGAACAAATTCTACTTCAACGTCATCCACTACTTCATGACGTTATTACAATATCAGAACACTGCTTTATTCATCAGTAAATCTAATATGCAGTAATTACAACTTTCCCCCTTTCAACCAGTTACACATTATAAGAATTACCTTTACTGGGTGCATGAATACAAGTAATGATCGTAACACACCACTAAATGTATCACCATACACATATAAGTACCTTACTTCGTTCACGAAAATGACAAGGTAACACACCACCGAATATAATGACAATCTTGATATATCCTCTCAAGTACTTCACTCACGAATCTCTTTCTCTTGGTAACCATACATAATAACTACTTTAACTTTGTACACGAATACACAAGTAAATATGTTATGTAACTTATTCGTCAGAGCAACACACATACACATACGTACGTAGATGTACATAAGATCCTTTACTCATGACATGAAAATGCAAGTATATAACGGCGTCATATTGATCCAAGTACGTACACATAAACACATACACTAAAATAATGCCTAAGCATACTATTATGATTATTCCTCCTTTGTAATTTACCTTCAAAGACTGTATTACAACTTATAGCTCCACTTACTGTTTATATGAAGTACAAAACGTTCATGTCGCCCTCAGCTATGCAGCCGAGGGCGGCCGGCTCAGAGTCGCGGTTGTCCTCTCTGCTTCCTCTCGTCTCTCTCCCCTCTCTCTCTCTCTCTGCCCCAATCCTCCACAATTTCCCTTCAGGAACTTATGGGGACGTGTCTTGACCCACACAACACTCCTCTCAAATGTACCGTCCACCAATCAAGTACAAGCTCACGTGAACGCCACGGGTGTGTATCAACAACATCTAAGAACGACAACATCACAGGATGTTTACCTGACCTGGGCCGGCCTGGGTCATTAACTGTTTCCTTTTAACCATCCTGCTCTTTCTAATCTCTTTTATGTCTGGGTACGACAACACACAGCGTACTGGCAAACTATCATACATACATATTTCTTTTATTTTGTGTTTCTTCATATTTCAAAATATGATGTGGGCATCTGACATTAGAAACTTGTTTTAGTTTTTTCTCTCTCTCTCTCTCTCTCTCTCTCTCTCTCTCTCTCTCTCTCTCTCTCTCTCTCTCTCTCTCTCTCTCTCTCTCTCTCTCTCTCTCTCTCTCTCTCTCTCTCTCTCTCTCTCTCTCTCTCTCTCTCTCTCTTGACATAAAATCGATTTTATACTGTAAATGATGAATAATTAGTGACCTGAATGTAAGACCAGAACATTTTGAACAAGTCATGCACACCATACTCACATATTAAGATGCAATGACAAGGAAAACACATGTAGAAAAGGAAATACATTCATGTCTTACTGAACGCGAGCACATTATTACGCTAACCCGCACGAATAAAAGAAAAAAAGAAAAACGACGTTGTAGTGACTGTTGGTTAAATTGAATGTTGACAAAAGCGGTCTATTTTCATCACAAATTGTATTTCTATTTTTTTTTTTTTTTTTTTATCAGTCAGAATTTTAGTAAAATAATCTCGTTTTCTTCTTGTGATGAGAGTTTCCCCTCACTTTGAGGTCCTGACCTACTAAACCAGTAAGTGGTCAGTATTGGCAAAGGTATCAAAAGGCTGAAGATTGACGGTAGACTCAGAATAACGTGGAACTGGTGCAGTAGGTTACGGGACTCCTAACTGTGACTTCATTAGTGAACATGTATAACCTTTTCAGACAATGTGTTCTCTTTGTCTTAACATTGCTATAGGTACAATGACTTCTGACCTTTCCTGCTTGTTTTCGTGCACGGGCTGGTAAAAGGCTTTAGAAAGTGTAATAAGTGATGATGAGGAAAAAAAAAAAGGAAAGGAGTAAAATTTATAAAAAAAAATAAAGAAAAAGAAAGAATATAAAAGTATAACATGTAAGAAAAGAAGGAAAAGGAGACGAAAAGAAAAAAAGAGAAAAGAAAAAGACGAAACATGATTTAAAAAGAGAAAAAGATATGGAAAAAGATGATTAAGAAAAAAAAATAAGAAGGGAAAGCGGTTCTAGTTAATATTGCAGCTGTCCCTAATCCTTCTGTGTCCAGGTAGCAAAATTGGCCTTATATTTCTGTTAAATTGTAGTTTTTATTGAAGTCTCATGTCCTTGTTTATTAGTCGCCCTTTATAGTCTCTCTTCACACGTTTTGTTTCATCACAATTAAAATCATCACTACTATCATTATTACCGTAAGCTGTGTAACTGATATAATAAAGATTCTCTCTCTCTCTCTCTCTCTCTCTCTCTCTCTCTCTCTCTCTCTCTCTCTCTCTCTCTCTCTCTCTCTCTCTCTCTCTCTCTCTCTCTCCCCCATCTTTTCTTCTTGGTATGTTCAGATGACTTTTGTGTGCATTCTAATTATATGCGAACAAAAATTTGCGTTTTTTTATTCATATGTAATTTTTGCTGTTTCTTATTTAATATATTTTAAGAGTTATATCCATTATCAATAACTTTTTGTGTATTTTTAACTTTTTTTTTTATTAGCTATCCCTTCCTTTATGCCCTGTACTAATGATGTATCGGATACTATTTAAAGTTAGAGCTGCAGGGATATGGAGATGGAGGCGGATGAGTACTTCCTATAAATTGCTGTTGCTGATAAATATGCGGATATTATAATGACAATATTTATGGCGCCGTTGCGTATTAGGTAGCGGTCGAAAAAAATAACTACTGCGTGTGAGGTATCAAGCGCTGGATCAGGAGATGTTCTGAACTTACTTATAACTCATGTGTGACCTCCTTGAACGTTATCCCCTTGTGTCACAATGCGAGGTGTCAGTCACAGCTTGCCCTTTATTTATTATTTTTTTCTTCACATAACATTGCATGTACCTAATATAGGCACATTCTTCATTTAAATTTCTAAATCTATAATGGCGAATCCTTCACCAAGCTCGGAGTCCTCATCTGGGAAAGAGACCACAAATGTCCCTATGTCGGACTGCTATTCTTTTGGTATTGACCGTAAGTCTTAACATCTCCATCAATCTTTTCCTCATTAATTAACTTCTGTAACACATTCGCGGCATTAGATGCAATGTTCAATATATTAAAAACCACCTGTTTTCTACTAATTCTCATCTTTTTCTCATCATAAATGCTCACTCCCACCAACGAATTTTGATGGTGAAAACTCTGTGACCTTTATTCATCTAAGAGTGGAAAG
Organism: Portunus trituberculatus; assembly: GCF_017591435.1. Classification (NCBI taxonomy): domain Eukaryota; kingdom Metazoa; phylum Arthropoda; class Malacostraca; order Decapoda; family Portunidae; genus Portunus; species Portunus trituberculatus. The sequence continues at coordinate 5,313,038 of NC_059301.1, forward strand.
CTGACCAAAGTCAACAAAAGAAAAAAAAAGGCCCATTTAGTTGTCTGTTCCCTTACAGTTCCAAAAGAGTTAGCCAAAAGATAAATGACTTCCAGGAAAGACTGTGCTGTTAATGTGATGGACTGTGATGCTCTGCGAACGCATTACTAATGTGTTGCGACTGCATTGCAACGCCAATACGAATCCGCTGTGACTATGGAGAATACGCTGCGACCACGGTAACACTCTTCTGCGAATGTTGCTACGACTGTAGTGCGACTCAGTGATGGACACTTATAACCTTTTCATATTTGTGTGTTCTCGTTGTGTGCGTACCATCAGGATGCTTCCATGCCAAGCTGAGTTATAGTTTATACAGCTTTAGCATGACATCGAGCTGGAGAAGATAGATAGATAGGTAAGTAGGTAGATTGATAAATTAATTGATAGGATCTATCTGCGTGTGTGTGTGTGTGTGTGTGTGTGTGTGTGTGTGTGTGTGTGTGTGTTTCACTGTTTGATCTGCTGCAGTCTCTGACGAGACAGCCAGACGTTACCCTACGGAACGAGCTCAGAGCTCATTATTTCCGATCTTCGGATAGGCCTGAGACCAGGCACACACCACACACCGGGACAACAAGGTCACAACTCCTCGATTTACATCCCGTACCTACTCACTGCTAGGTGAACAGGGGCTACACATCAAAGGAGACACACCCAAATATCTCCACCTGGCCGGGGAATCGAACCCCGGTCCTCTGGCTTGTGAAGCCAGCGCTCTAACCACTGAGCTACCGGTATGTGTGTGTGTGTGTGTGTGTGTGTGTGTGTGTGTGTGTGTGTGTGTGTGTGTGTGTGTGTGTGTGTGTTTGTGTGTGTGTATGTGCGTGTGTGTGTTTGTGTGTATGTGTGCGTGTGCATGTGCATGTGCGTGGGCGTGTGCTTGTATGAGAGGGAGTGTGTGTGTGGGGGAGTAGGGAGCAGATATGCAGGGAATGGCTAGACTGCCAGCCTCTGATAGGTCTGACGACATACACGCTCGCTCTTTTCAATAACTGGGGATGCGGATGCACATCATATCTAGAAGTATAACAGTCGCCCAGCGTATCTCGTATCTCTGACACAAAGCACCAGAGAGGAGATACAGTGAGAAGAGAAAAATATAATAGATAAATAATAGAAAAGATTTACGATAACAATGAAAAAAAATATAAAATATATTTGGAGAATATAGAAGCAGAAGATGTAACTGGAATATGTGAGTGCAGGCGGTATGGCGATGGAAGGTTAGATGAAAAGGAAATGGATGAAGAAAAAAATCATTGGAAAGGAGGGAAAATGAAAAATTTCTTCCACATTCATTCTTTTTTCATCTTTCGTGCATATATTTATTCTCCCTATTTCCTCCTCTTACTATCATTCTCCTTCTTCACCTTTTCTCAACTTCCTTGCCCAATATAGGCCACACTCCTTCCTTGTTGCAAACACTCTTCTTCTTCTCCACAGTGCGCTCGTTCCTTCCGCTATTCCCGTCATGTCTCCAGACTCACACACACAAAATTTTTCACTTACTCTCATAATCTCACTCACGCGTATTTTCTACTTTACGCTGATTCTCCCTCGGGTTTATTACCACTTATCCCTTCCTATCCACTGAAACCCTCATTTCATTAATCTCTTAACCTACTTATTTTATACTCGTTCATCCAAATTTATCCTCACTTACTCAAACTTTGGCCTATTTGTGAGTCATACGCTTATGACACACACACACACACACACACACACACACACACACACACACACACACACACACACACACACACACACACACACACACACACACACACACACACACACACACACACACACACACACACACACACACACACACCATCACCGCGTTACTTTTACATGGGAGTGGAGCTTTTGTTGTCTGAAAATCTGTTTACGAATATTATATAGATATTGTGTTGTTTTGAAGCGCAGGTGTGAATATTAATTGCACTGCGGATGCTGCATGGAGGAGGAGGAGGAGGAGGAGGAGGAGTGTCTGTGTGTACCTGTTACAACTGGAACCTCTTCTCACTAATGGAACCTCTTCTATAACTGGGACTTCTTCTATGGCAACAACACTCCTTTTTAAAGGGCGGGCGAAAAGAAAGACAACTAGCTAAAAGAGAAAGTGGATGGAAAGAGAAAGGGTAAAAAAAAGTAAGAAAAAATGGGCTGTTGACCTGACAACATTGTTGTTTTGTATCAGTAATCATTATTATTCATTTTATTTATCTATCTGTTTACTTATTATTATTTTGACATTTTACATTTATTTAATTCATTCAGCAGACAATCATACTTCAGTTCGAAAATCACAAATGCGCCAGCAGAGCTGCAGTTTTCTGTAAAAGACGGACTTTTGAAGAAAGTAGTTATGTCACACTATAGTGCTTAAGAGAGAGAGTGTGTGTGCAATGTGCAATTACCCTTTGTGCAGTTCCTTCAATGCGACAGCCTTCCCCAAAAGAAACGCATCTAATTCCTAATCGTTTTGACTGCATGGTGCTGTGACCCCGAACAGAAGTATTTACATAGGTTACACTTTTTTAATGAACAAAATAAGAAATAGTGGTATGTGTGAATAGTATGATATTTTTTGGATTTTCTAGGATTTCTCAGGATTTTGTTGGGATAGGTAAGGAAGAGGTTGGGTTTTAGGATACATAGAGCGTTGTGTTTCGTAGTGAGGTCCTAGTCAGGTCCTGGCCTTCAATCTTCAGCCTCGGCTTCCTTCCTCGTCCTGTATTCGATCTGTGAACACTAGAATGAAAATTAATTTTGCCTGGTGAAAATTGCCTGAAGTGGTTTCGATCTAATTATGGGGCTAGTTTTTTGGAACCACGTGTGTTTGTTGTTGTGTGGTGTTTTTATTGTTCTATTTCACTGGCTCTGATTCTTTCCCAGATCTTTTGCGCTTTTTCATGGGTTGATATATTTGGTGGAGCAATATTGTATTTCATATGTAGTCCTTCCGCATTCAGTCTTTCTTTTCCATTGCAGTGGATGAATCTTAAAGTGGTTTTTATTTTCGGTGTAAGATTGCTGAATCTTCTTGATTGTGGTATTGTGCTTTTCCTCTCATTTATTGTTTTCGTAATGTGGCTCACGAAACTGGTAGGAGAAATATTTAGCCCAAGTAATTTTTCGCTACTACAGGTTTCGATTTCTTTTCCATTTATTATGATTTTCTTTCGTTTTAGTTGTGCTATTGGTATAACATTGAAATTTCTTCCCTAGTCTTTTATACTCTTCAAGTGAGCCTACAGGCGCTATAAGCCTTAACGTAAAAAAAAAAAATAATAATCCGGAGGGTAAAATTGATGGTTATACACTCCTCCATAAGGACAAGGAAAACAGGAAAGTAGGAGGCGTAGCGGTGTATGTTAGGGATACATTGCAATGTTGTCCTAACAGCAGAATTTAGACAGATAGCAAAACAAAGTCTTTATGGATGGATATTAAAGAAGGATCACAATCAGTAGTAATGGGTTTAGTGTACACGCCACCTAATGTTAGAAATTAAATCAGCTCCTCACTTTGGGAGGAAATTGATAGAGCAGCCAGATACAGTAAGGTGGGCGATTTCACTTATAGAATTATACAGTAGATTGGAGGCTGATGGTGGGCAACAGTGAAGCAGAGGAATTTCTTAAGGTCATTCAGGACAATTTTTTTAAAACCGGTAATCGTGGAACACACACGGTGAAATAATATTCTAGGTTTAATTCTGACAAATAGGGAGGAAGCATTTACACAGGTAGAATTCATAATTTTATCATTTAGAATTTATTGTCATTTTCCATTGTTACAATGGTTCTTCTTTCACAAGTAAACTTACTATATCAAAGTGTAAAGTAGTAAAACATATGATACTTAAAACACATAATGAACTAAAAAAAAATCTTGAAGCATCAAGATTGCATACTTACAGAAAAAAAAAATCTTACAAGACAATAAACCCAAAAGTATATAAAAGATTTAAAACAACGAGTTAAAAAGTGTAAAAGGGTTGTTTAAAACACTATATACAGAATAAAATCAATAGTAGAATTGATGTGGAGGATCATTGTTTAGCAGGTAAACCTTGAGCTTCTTAAAAGCAGATGAGCTTACTATATCTTTTAAATAGGAGGGTAAATCATTCTACTCTTGCGTCCCTCTGACAAGCAATGACCTCTGGCCGGAGTCAGTGTGTGTTCTTGGCATGGAAAGGAGGTTTTGTTGCTTCGTGTTTCTCAGGTTGACCTGGCTCACGGATGGGAAGGTATAAAGCAAATTTGGATATTTGTTGTGGAGAATATTATGAATAAAGATACAATGTTGTTAATCACATTTTTTCTTCACATTTAGCCATTGCAGCTCATCTGGGATAGGACAAGCACGATCATACTTAGATTTTCTACCTGCAGCCACCTTTGCAAAAAAAGAAGTGTTTTTTGCACTCGTCTTAGTTGCATTTTTTTTTGTCGCCTCAAATAGTTATATTAAATTTATGGCGCTGAGGACAAGTGTTTGTATAAGAATTGTTCTTGCCATAGTACTGAATTTTTCTTAAAACTATTAATGCAAATCTCTGTGATATGTGTGTCAAACAGCAAGTGCCTGTCAAAGTGCACACCGAGGGAAATGTTGATGGGCAGCTAGGTAACAGTGACCACAGTGAAATTAGGTGTAGAATGGAATGGCATGAAGGTTTTAGAAGCAAAAACACTAGAAAAGTAACTAATTTAAGGAGAACAGATTTTGAGGGATTAACAAGGTATCTCCAGGGAGTTGACTGACAACGGAGAGAGAGGGAAGGTCAGGTAAGGACCAGAATGGAGGTGAGGGAGAGAAGGCTGGGTGAGAAAGGTGGGGAGGGGTGAGGAAACCGCTAGATAGATGGGTGAGAAAGTGGTAAGTGAGGCGCGGTCTGAGTCAGGCCATGCTGAGACGGGCGATGTGAGCTTAGGGGAGATTGAAAGGGCTAAAGTGAAGGAATCAGGGCAGTTTAAATGTTGACAAGATGTATAAACATTTTGTTGATAGATTACATACAAACCAAGTAGCTAACATCCCATGTAGAACAATAGATCACACAAGAATGACCATAAGTGGATGACAGATTAAAACACTGTATATGACGGAATATATATATATATATATATATATATATATATATATATATATATATATATATATATATATATATATATATATATATATATATATATATATATATATATATATATATATATATATATATATATATATATATATATATATATATATATATATATATATATATATATATATATATATATATATATATATATATATATATATATATATATATATATATATATATATATATATATATATATATATATATATATATATATATATATATATATATATATATATATATATATATATATATATATATATATATATATATATATATATATATACACACACACACACACACACATATATATATATATATATATATATATATATATATATATATATATATATATATATATATATATATATATATACACACACACACACACACACACACACACACATATATATATATATATATATATATATATATATATATATATATATATATATATATATATATATATATATATATATATATCAAGTCAATCCTCGACTCCAAAGGCGCCGTCGCACACCTCTTTGTTCTTCTCTATCTTCTTCAATAATAGCAAGTGCCAGTGCAATTCCAGAACAAAGCACATGTTGAAGTATGAGCGGCATGTTTTGTTTCTGGTTTGTTGTCATTAGTCTTGGTCTTGATGGCTGGGACGTTTGCCTAGTACAGCAAGAACGCAGACACGTTGTGTGTGATAACGTTCCTGGTTTCATACAAAGAACCGTGGCCCGCTTTCTGGGTATCATAGGCCATTGTGATACCCTCTTAACAGAGTAGTTGATGAAGGTAAAGAATTCAGTAATCATGTCGTTAGTGTTGAGTCAATAGGGAGCTTTAAAAGATAAGACAAATTTATGGATGAGGATGATAGGTGGATTTAGGTAGTATTGTTCACACAGGGACTGCCATGGTTGCAGCTTCCTTCATTTTCTTATGTTCTTATGTTTTGTTCACATGTCTGTCTGCCTGATAGTCTCCAGCCTCGACATTCTCTCTCTCTCTCTCTCTCTCTCTCTCTCTCTCTCTCTCTCTCTCTCTCTCTCTCTCTCTCTCTCTCTCTCTCTCTCTCTCTCTCTCTCTCTCTCTCTCTCTCTCTCTCTCTCTCTCTCTCTCTCTCTCTCTCTCTCTCTCTCTCTCTCTCTCTCTCTCTCTCTCTCTCTCTCTCTCTCTCTCTCTCTCTCTCTCTCTCTCTCTCTCTCTCTCTCTCTCTCTCTCTCTCTCTCTCTCTCTCTCTCTCTCTCTCTCTCTCTCTCTCTCTCTCTCTCTCTCTCTCTCTCTCTCTCTCTCTCTCTCTCTCTCTCTCTCTCTCTCTCTCTCTCTCTCTCTCTCTCTCTCTCTCTCTCTCTCTCTCTCTCTCTCTTTCTCTCTCTCTCTCTCAGATTCAATCAGATTCAATCGATAATTTAAATGAACTAATCAGACGAACAGAAGTAACTCTGAATAAAATGATAAGCTATTTTAATAATAATGGTCTCCTACTAAATGCCAAGAAGACACAGTGTATGTTCATTGGATCAAGAGCTCTATTGTCTAGAATACCAAATAACATCATAATACATGTTAATGATGCACAGATTAAGCCAAGTGATTCTGTTAAGAACTTGGGAGTTTATTTCGACAAGTACATGCTTTTTGACAACCACATTACTGAGTTAGCCAAGAAAACTTTTGCGATACTTATGTATATTAATCGCATAAGAAACTTGTTTAGTACTAAGGCCAGAACAACTGTGATACAGACACTCGTCCTTAGCTTGATTAACTACGGCATGACGGTGTGGGGCACCACCAATAAAACTCAGCTAAAAAGAGTACAAAAAATACTAAATTTTTCTGCCAAAGTGGCTGTGGGTAATAGATCTAAGTATGACCATGCTTCTCCTATTTTAAATGAATTAAGATGGCTACAAATTAGCAAAAAATGTGATTACGAGCAATGTGTTTTATGTTCAATATTCTAAAAAAGAAATATCCTAGTTGGCTTGTCACCTTTCCAAGTGTGAATGATGTAAACCAGACAAACACGAGGCAACACAATCTACTGTATATACCCAGAACTAGCACTGACAACGGCCAGAGATCAATTTCTGTAAAAGGTCCGCGATTATGGAACGCCTTGCCCTCGTGTATAAAAGATATAGGAAATGTGTTCACGTTCAAAAGAAGACTTATAAACTTCCTTCTGAGTAACGACCTTCAGCTTTAATTGTGACACCACTAGTACTTCTCTTTCTATGTGGCAATTTTATGATTAGTGTTCTTATGTTTTACTGTATTTTAGTCTCATATTTTGAATTTTATGATGTTTTAGTAATAGTTTTACTGCTAGTTTTACCGCTAATGTTGTCTTTTTACACGATAGTTTATTAGCATGATGTTCTTCTTTTATCGTATTTTAGTGTTATTACATGAATTTTACTGTCTTAGTAATCTTTTATAATTATGACACTTCATCATTATTCTTAATTTTAGCTATATCTGTATCTTGCTACGAGAATATCACAATGTACACCTGTAACAATAACCATTGTTAACAATGGAATAACACAATAAATTCTAATTCTAATCTCTCTCTCTCTCTCTCTCTCTCTCTCTCTCTCTCTCTCTCTCTCTCTCTCTCTCTCTCTCTCTCTCTCTCTCTCTCTCTCTCACTCTCTCACACACACACACACACACACACACACACACACACACACACACACACACACACACACACACACACACACACACACACACACACACACACACACATTTTACGCCTCATTGTTCTTCTTGTTTCCTGTGTGTCCTCTTCGCAAGTTGTGTCGCCTGGTCTTCCATGCTAGTTTCCCATTCTCTTTTCGTCTATGATCATCTCCCGTTCACTTCCCGCCCGTGCTCCTCTTCCGTTTTCTTCTCATTCATGCTCTTCTCCCACTCCCTTCTCTGCCTGAGCTGCGTGCCATCGGAAAGTGGTATCACTGGTGCTCTTGTCAAAACCCCCTTATGCTGGTCAGAGGGAAGGAAGATCAGCGGCTACATTGGTGGGGCTACACTGCTGGTCACACAAGTTGCTATATGAAGCTTGTGTATGTCTCTCCGGTTTCCTGTTTCTTGGCTCAGGGTAGGGGAGAATGAAGTGGTTTATATATACTTTCCCTTCGTTTCATTGTCTAAGGTTGATTTTGTTAATAGATTTCTTTCGTTAGTTATCGTTTTATTTTATCTTTTTTTTATTTATACCATGTGGGCTTTTCGCGGGAATTTATGGGCTAAAGGGGATAATTTTGGGGTACCTCCTATCTCAAAGCCCACCTTCTAGGAAACCCTTGCCCAGAGTGAGGAAGCCCAACCTATACTCGGACCGTGGACAGGATTCGAACCCGAGCGCTTGGAGACTTAATGCTGTCCGCTGATACGATGGGGCTCTTTAAAATGGACAGATTTCATGGACAAGAATTATGTATAAGTGTGTGCGTTATACAAGAGCAGCTGCGTCTAGGCTTACTGGGGGCTTCTTGGAACTTCATTTATTTTTCTTGTGTTTTTTACCCTTTATTGTTGATCATAGAAACGCTCTCTCTCTCTCTCTCTCTCTCTCTCTCTCTCTCTCTCTCTCTCTCTCTCTCTCCCAAATGTACATTAGTTTTATAAGTAGCAGGTATTGTAAGAAGACGAAGCACCCTAGACCATTTAGTGCCCTCTGGCGGATGAGTAGGCCGGTTCAAAGCTAATGAGGCTTATATAAAGATGAATCCCTCGTGCTGTTATTTCCTACTTTTACGTATTCATTTCCATGGACGTCTTGACACACTTTTGACTACATTTCTACAAAAAAGATTCAAGGTATTAAGGAAGTTTGGGACGTCTGCCCTTCTTTATACTGTTTTCCCGTTGCCATTATATAACATTTTCTTCCTCGTCTCTGTAATAAAATGGTTAGGATCTCAAACTTGTGTACCAGCTCATCCAGAAGAAAGGAAAAGTTTAAGGTGCTAACTTTTCCTCCATACATAATATGGTAAGTTTCTATTTCAACTTTAAACGGAGCATTAAAGGTCAACAAGAAAAGTAGCCGTGTTTCTTAGAGTAAAAGTTGCAGCGTTACTTTCGTCGTCGCTTTCCTTAGTTTCCTTGATAATGACGCCTCATGATTCTAAAGATCAGCGAAGAACAGAGACGTGTACATTGCAGTCACGAGGCTTACCTTGTGGCCACGCCGCAGAGTTATATCCTGTTTCATTGTGTTAGTTCCTTTATCATACTCCAGTCACGTCCTCCAGTACTTTCACAACACTTTCGCTCTTCACCCCGCACACGAGTTTTCTTTGAATTCTTTGATTTCATTTTTAGAACCAAGGCAGCTCAATACTCTCTCTCTCTCTCTCTCTCTCTCTCTCTCTCTCTCTCTCTCTCTCTCTCTCTCTCTCTCTCTCTCTCTCTCTCTCTCTCTCTCTCTCTCTCTCTCTCTCTCTCTCTCTCGTACCCAGTGTTCATTTCATCCCTTGTGAGTCATGCTTGTGGTTAATGATGGTCCACATGGTGAAGATTCAGGCCGAAAAGCTTGTCCTGGTACCGCTGGCACCATAAATATGTTCTGGTGTGGCTGAAGAGAAACATTGGGGAGCTTCCCTGTGTTTATTGTAGGATACAAAATGTACTGGAGGCTTGGTAGCGAGCGGCCGTGGAAAGGCTTGAGAAGTAGCCGGCGACGAGAGAGAGACTTGTAGTCGGTAGCGGCTAGATGTAGCTTGTAGCAAGCGTGATGATGTATAATTACAGTCTACACACTGGAGTGTGACTGTAGACAGTAGACTGTAGAACTAAACTGGCTGTGCAGGACAAGAGGACCAGTCAAAGAAGGCAAGCAGATTGCCAAACAGAGCATGAGCCTGTTCCTTAAGCTGCGTTAGGAACCAGACTGAGCGTGGCGTCCCGTGGGGCGGAACAATACCCATGATCGTAGTACATCATACGGTAGAACATTACATTACTCCGCGTTAACAAGGTAGTGCCCATCATAAGCTTCCGTGATGCCGGATGATGAGGCACTGATGAAACCATCTTGAAGTAAGCTTCTCTACAATATTTTAATTCCAATTCACTTACATTACATCAAGTTGCTTAGAAAATATCTGACCCATTGAAGAACTTTATTTTTCAAAATAAGTGACGATAAGAGCGGGAAGTTATTAATTGTTAGAAAATACATCGCTGACTGCTGGTAGTGGAAGTCGTCAGAAGTCGATTTAAAGAGATTTTATTCCTTAATGCGTTCCTGGTGGCACTAAGCCTTTCTTTGGTAGGGTTCTGGAAGGCTGGCTGTTAGATGGTTGTTCAGAAACTCGTGGTGAATGTTGACCTCCTCCAAGTACTCGTTAAAAGGCTCTCCTCCTGGCCTGGAAAGGAAGCTACTCCAGTAAGACTGTACGACGCTCGTGCTGAGCCCCGCATCCAGAGCGACAGGAGCTTCATATATGAGGCGGTCCACGATGTATTTTTTAAAGGTTTATGGTTCGTAGGATCACATTTCGAGTCTGCCCCCCCCTCTCTCTCTCTCTCTCTCTCTCTCTCTCTCTCTCTCTCTCTCTCTCTCTCTCTCTCTCTCTCTCTCTCTCTCTCTCTCTCTCTCTCTCTCTCTCTCTCTCTCTCTCTCTCTCTCTCTCTCTCTCTCTCTCTCTCTGTGTGTGTGTGTGTGTGTGTATGTGTGTGTATGTGTGTGTGTTTTCGTGCGTGCGTGTGTGCATGCGTGCGTGTGTGTCTGTGTGTGTGTTTGTTTTTGTGCGTGCGTGTGTGTGTGTGTGTGTGTGTGTGTGTGTTTGTTTTCGTGCGTGCGTGCGTTTTTGTGTATGTGTGTGGGAAGGGGTGGATTGTGTTATGTGAGTAAACAATCCCACCTGTCGCACAGAATAAAAAAAAAAAAAAAACCGGTTGTTTTTGTACTCTGATTTTTATTTGTTTCGTGTTATTGCAGCGCTGTTATCACACCGAAGGGTTGAAAAAATCAACGGCAGAAAAAAATAACTCCATTTAATAATTTTTTCTCAGTCTTTATAATGAGCATTGTTGGGTAATTGTTGTTGTTGTTGCTGCTGCTCCTACAGCTTCTGTTGTCGTTATTTTTTTAAGGATGCACGTACAGTATATTCATATCATGATGGCAAGGCGGTGAGAAGCTTCCTGCAGTGTCCGCCAACAATCACTCAAAGCCACAGACTAATTTATGAGAACATGACTTTTCCAACATTGTGGTGCAACTATCTTAGCATAGTAATTTTATCTTTAATGTTTAGTAATGTGCCAAAATTTATCAAAGGTACACTAATTTCCTTCCTCTTTTTCTTATTAGAGGCTTCAGGTAGGATATACATTCCCAGTCACCGCGGATTTCTGATGTGTAGACTAAAATCTGAATTCGCACCTCCTTTCCTCTTGAAACTTTTCCTGTCAGTTTAGATTAGGGTTTTTGAGATTACTGAAGTATGGGATGGACGGTAACATGCAGAAGATTATCCTGGAATAAAAGTGTATCTCGCATGTTTTTATAGTTCAATCGGGGAAGCTCTGAGACTTCGGGGAATTCGTCATCTCCCCTCACTAAAAAGATCAGTACGAGTATTCAGTTCTGTAGTATTTCTGATATACATTAATGATACATGTAATGCCAATGATGAGTTTAGCTTTTTTCTTATTTGTTGATGATGCAAACTTTCTCGTAACGTATAATAGTTCATATAACAAACTTGTAAATTTAAATCATGAATTGCATACTATATTGAAATGGGTAACGGCAAATAAATTAACAGTAATTATAAAAAAAATCTCCCTTTTTATCAATAACTCAGTTAGTTTTCTAACGGAGGCTGTGAGCTGAACAAAAATGTTTTTGGTGCCACTGTAGATAAACACGTAGAAAATACATATACAGGAAATTTATTTAATCTTATCAAAAATATGTGAAATTTCACACAGACTTAGGTATAATGTTACAATTGAAGCCTTGGGCAACCTGCGTTATTCTTTGTTATCCATGTCTTACTTACTGTTTGTCGATATGCGGATGTACTTCACGTATACTTTTGTAAATGAGGTGTATGAACCTGAATAGAAATACTAAAACCTTTTATTTTTAAAGGTATTTATAATTTGCAACAGACTTCCTGTTTAAAGACTTAGGCATACTAAAATTGGACCTTTCACAAAAATACTCGTATTTCATAATGTTGACCTTATGTAAGAATGTTAACGATAAATATCGTAACAATGTAATATTTACTCCGTTCCACCACAGACAAGGAACTCGAGAGAATCATCGGAATTTGATATGTTAATGAATCAAAACAACATTTTATAAGTTTTCAGTTTATTGTGTTGGCTCTAAAGTTTTGAATACATTATCTGATAATATGAAAAAAATATCCATTTTAATGCATTATAAAGTGAGAAAGAATTTCTTTGATATTCTACGTCAAAATTCTCGACACTAAAACTGAATCCTAATTTTCATTCCTTTGTACATGATACAATTTGTGTAGTTTCTTACTAACCGCACGATGTTGAACCCTCTGAATCAGCTGTGTACCTATACATGTGTTGTTTATCTATCCGCTAGGCAGTTTTGGCTCAGCGACCTAATGCCCCTTTTTTTTTTATTATGGCCTATAGCGCCTGTAGGCGGTACTTTAAACCACTCGACAGATGGCATAGTTTGAAAGCGGTATGTAGTGAGATTCGAACCTATGTTATGCAGTTTCTTTTATGTAAATACTCTATTCTTGGCAATAAACAATCCATTGATTAATTAATCAACTGTGCAGAAGGGTCACAGTGTTGTCCCGTCACTGAGCAGTCAGTGTGGCCGATGCTGATAACGTGTACGAAAAATGCAATCAAAATTAATAGAAAATAAGTTGGGTTGAATAATGTACATAAACTGCATGGCCTAGGACAGATAATTGTCATATAAACTGAAAGAAATAAAAGAAATTTCAAGAAGTCATCATGTCGACACTTCCAATTTTCTTGTAAAACTGATTTCCTTGCATCTATAACAATTTCCATATATACTGATTATTGAGCCAATGACACCAGGTCTTCTCTTATATCCTCCTCACGCTCTCTTGCCGAGACGCGTCACTCAGTTTGGGAACCTTTGTTTTAAAGCAAGGAGGCAACGAGTGGACGGAGGAGATAAGAATAGACGCGACTACAGGGTAGAAAACAATAGGAAAACTGCACAGAATTTCTTCTCAATTTCAGAGCTCACGCGTGAACATACATTCACACACACACACACACACACACACACACACACACACACACACACACACACACACACACACACACACACACACACACACACACACACACACACACACACACACACACACACACACACACACACACACACACACACACACACACACACACACACACACACACACACACACACACACACACACACACACACACACACACACACACACACACACACACACACACACACACACACACACACACACACACACACACACACACACACACACACACACACACACACACACACACACACACACACACACACACACACACACACACACACACACACACACACACACACACACACACACACACACACAGGTTTCATGAGAAAATACGTGCGAGGAATTGCCTTTTTGTTTACCACATCTGTTGTGATTTCCTTTTCAATAAGTGAAAAGAGAAGCGAGCATTATCATCATCGTCATCATCATTAGCTGCAGCAGCAGCAGCAGCAGCAGCAGGAGATATAGCGAGAAAACTCCTCATTCCTCACTCCTCGGTGGCAGGTGGGAGGCGCAGATGAAGCTGATGCGGGGCCGCTGGGAGAGAAGGCATCTGCCGGTGTTTGCTGAGAAAATTGAAAGAAGAAAGTAGTCTGAGTTGCGATGCTTGCTCGAGCAAATATGTGTGCGTGCATGCGTGCGTGCGTGTGTGCGTGCATGAGGGCGTACGCTCTTGGCGTTTGTGTGTGTGTGTGTGTGTGTGTGTGTGTGTGTGTGTGTTTGTTCAATGTAGCTTTATAAATAGTGTGTTTCCCATTTCAGTCTTTTTTGGAAATACACTAAAAAGACTGAAATGGGAAACACACTATTTATAAAGCTACATTGAACACACACACACACACACACACACACACACACACACACACACACACACACACACACACACACACACACACACACACACACACACACACTCAATGTAGCTTTATAAGTAGTGTGTTTCCCATTTCAGTCTTTTTAACTTAGATGTCGTGTCGTGTTCCCTAACAAATAACGCCAACACAAATAAATAAGATAGTTTAAAATCATGCAAAACTAAAAAATAAATGAATAAAATAAGAGCCTAAATGATGAAACTATAAAACTGTGTGTGTTTGTATTATTATTTTTTTTTTAATTAAAGAAAAAAAAAACTTATTTCTTGTGTAGTCAAAATAGTTCACCAGTTTTCATATTCTACTTTTCATATATTTCTTATACCACGTTACAGCTTCCTCAATTGTTACTGGCGACTGCTGGTGCATATTTTTTCTTGTTGTTTCCCAATTAGCCACCATGTAAAGCAAAATTGTACGTTTCCACGGCGTTGAAAAACAGTAGAAGTTAATTGGGAGGAGTTTTAATGAGGTTTCTCTTTCTATTAATGAAAAATAAGAAAACTTTTTGTTGGTGATAGAGAAAGTATAATTCGTAAAGAATATTAGTATTTTTGTAATGATAGTTTTATTTAGTTTACAGTATCAAACATTGGAAATTAAACAGTGAATATGAGATGGTCCATCTATAACGAAGACAGAGAGAGAGAGAGAGAGAGAGAGAGAGAGAGAGAGAGAGAGAGAGAGAGAGAGAGAGAGAGAGAGAGAGAGAGAGAGAGAGAGAGAGAGAGAGAGAGAGAGAGAGAGAGAGAGAGAACGTCAATATTGTGTAATAAGTACCAAATACTGCGTGCATCTTCAATAGAAAATAATGTTGATAATAATAATAGTATTAATAATAATAATGATAATAATAAAAATTATATTAATAATAGTAATAATAATAATATAATAATAATAATAACAATTAGAATATCAATGATAATAATGATAAAAATGATGATAATAATAATAATAATATAATAATAATAATGATAATAACAAATAAAAATAATGATAATAATGATAATGATAATAATAATAATAATGATAATAATAATAATAATGATATTAATAATAATAGTAATAATAATGATAATGATAATAATAATAATAATAATAATAATAATAGTATTGATAATAATAATAATAATAATAATAGTATTGATAACAATAATAATAATAGTATTGCTAACAATAATAGTAATGATAATAATAATAATAATAATAATAATAATAATAATAATGATAATAATAGTATTGATAATAATAATAATAATAATAATAATAATAATAATAATAATAATAATAATAATGAATAATTATTATTATGTGTGTGTGTGTGTGTGTGTGTGTGTGTGTGTGTGTGTGTGTGTGTGTGTATGTATGTGTGTGTGTGTGTGTGTGTGTGTGTGTGTTATTAATTATAATAATAATAATAATAACAATAATAATAATAGTAATACTACTAATACTACTACTACTAATAATAATAATAATAACAATAACAATAATAATAATAATAATAATAATAATAATAATAATAATAATAATAATAATAATAATAATAATAATAATAATAATAATAATAATAATAATAATAATAATAATAACAATAGCATTGATAATAATAATTATGATGATAATAATAATAATAATAATAATAATAATAATAATAATAATAATAATAATAATAATGATCATATCATAATAATAATAATGATAATAATAATATAATAATAATAATAGTAATAATAATGATAACAATAACGATGGTAATAATAATGATAACAATAATAATGATAACAATTATGATAATAATAATGATAACAATGATGATAACAATAATAATGATGATAATAATAATAATAATAATAATAATAATAATAATGATAATGATAATAATTATACTAATAGTGATTAATTATAATAATAATAATAATAATAATAATAATAATAATAATAATAATAATAATAGTAATAATAATAATGATAATCATAATAATAATGATAATCATAATAATAATGATAATCATAATCATAATAACAATAATAATGATAATAATAATAAAATTGAAATAATGATAAGATAATAATAAAATTATCATATTTATTCGAATTACGTATAGTTTTTATGCATTTGATAATCCATTGACTTTCACTGAAGCTTGGCAAATGCAACATGTATAAGTCGCCAAAAAGATGAAGAGCATGAAATTTCTATATAGATTCATGGCTGTGCTTTTCTTCATTAGTGGTGAAAAGAATTATTCATATTATTCTAACACAGGACTCGCTTGTCTATTCTGTCGGTGGATGAACACGCTTTGTATTCTGCAACATTGATGCTCTTGCTCTGGAAACAAATAAGCAGGATTAGATGAGATTTTTTATGTATGAGCATACATCCAGCAGGGTTACATTTCGATCTTAGCCGTGATGAATCAATATTTGAAGTAATGTCACGGTAATTCCATCACGACGGTTCATTATGTGTGGTTATTGAGACCAGATAAATCTCCACGCCAACTTTAGTTCATTGTAATAGGAAATTAATCTACATATCCGTTTGCCGCTGTGAGCAAATAGTTACGTCTACTCTCTATGTAACACGTAATTCTGTGGCGATAGCGATCAGCTGTAGATGTGAAACTGGTGGAAGTACAATAATCGATCAGTCTTTCCTGCTTGGTTTGGTGGTGAGCCTCAACAAAGGAGTTATACTTAATAATTTCATCGTAATTACTCCAACGAATTTTAAAGAATATGTTATCATTATAATTATGTAATATTTAGTCATGGAGTGATTCTTCGTACCAGTAAATTTTGATGTCACACAGTGGTGTGTATGGGGTGTCATGTATTGTAAATTACTGTGAGTCGTTTTACCAATGATCCATTTAACTTTATTCAAAAAGTTTGGAGCCAGACGACAATGCAAACTTTAAACTAGTTTCAATTCTTGTTGATGGAGTTCATTGTCACACGCGGTAATTCATAAACGTGTTGCCAATGCTGTTCGAAAGCTTAAACAGGCAGCGTTGCTATTTTAGTAACATCACCTAATGACGATAGAAACTCCCTTCTGATGATTAGTTTTCTCGTCGTAAGCTTTTCTGGCTCTAGAAAGAAATAAGAGAGATGCCTTTCATGCTGACCACCGACCTTCACATTAGACATACTTATCCCTCAACAGAAAGATTTGTATTAGAGATAGGAAGCAATTAGTTCTGAAATGTAATGGTAAATAAATGGAATGAAAATAGTAATAAGGCTGTTACTGTTATATTATAAGGGAGCTTCAAAGAAGTCAAGACAAATTCATGTTCTTATTTTCTAATGGTCTTATGTTCTTATATGCACATGACTATTAACTACACTACAATAGACGTTATAATGTGAAAGCAGGTAACAGGTAAACAAAGGTGACACAAAGGGATGCGCTAGGACCTGTGCTTTCAAACACTTAGCGTCCCATTACGACAAGTTCCGGTGGAGATTGCTGTAGTTTTCAAGGGTGCTTTCATAATTGCAGTGCTAGTTTACCGAAATATTTACATCACCAACGAGAAAACCCTTTATGATAATCTGCATTGCCTTGAAAAGAAGGAAAACAGACCACACAAGAGACAGAGTACTTGGAGTCCGTGTCCGTTGCTTCTGCATAGTCTAGACTCTAGAGGGACAAATTTACCTGTTAGAGACTTAAGAACAGAAAGAACGCTGGAAAATAAAGGAAGTTGAAAAAAAAAGCCATCAGATTTACACATGGCAGTCCTTTCATGAAACATACCTATTACTTATCTTTCTCATCCACGAATTCATCCATTCTTCTTCGTAACGACTTAGTATTAACAAATTGATTACTGAGTCTATTCCGACCAGCCTGTAGAACATAATAGACTTGGTAAAAGACTCTAGAGAAGCGAGTTTTTTTTTTTATACCATGTGGGCTTTTTCACGGGAATTTATGGGCTAAAGGGGGTACTTTTTGGGGTACCTATTATCTCAAAGCCCACCTGCTAGGAAACCGTTGCCCCGAGTGAGGAAGCCCAACCTACACTCGGACCGTGGACAGGATTCGAACCCGTGCGCTTGGAGACCCCTCGGATCCCAAAGCACGCATGGTTCCTCTGTAATAGTTCGTTGCAAGAAGAACTCCAATAGTATGACAGTGCCAGGATTCTCGTCAGCTGGTCGTGGTAGTTAATGAACGCTGGAGGCGACCCCTACTTCTAGCCACGCCAATGGGTGTTTTCTTCATACTTGATATAGTTTACTGTCGCTTGGGTGGATTCCTCGTAGACGCACAGCAAAAAAGAAGGAATGCGGTTGAGCCAAATTAATGCACTCGACATGACTGCTGTGGAATTGAGTCTACTTGAGGCTTGTTGATGTCTTTGATAAATGTGCATTGGTGGTATTTAGGACGTAGTTGAAACAGCGAAATGATGGTGGTAATGATGGTGTTGGTGACGATGTTGGCGGTCAGGATGGTAAATTTAGTTGTGGTAGGTGATGGCGGAAATTATGGTAGTGGGAATGATTATGGTGATACTAGCGTGGGTGGTGTTAGTCGTAGTTGTTGATGAGTCTTAGTAATAAAGTATGGAATGGTCGTTTGTGGTGGCTATTTGTCGTAATGTAGCTGGTAATATCTTGTTGTTGGTTGTGGTGGTGGTGGTGGTGATTGTGATGACGATGGCGGTAGTAATAATAGTGATGGTTATGGCGGGAAACACTGTAGTATTGGCGATTGTAGTTGTGATATTTGAAGGAAGGAAAAGTAATATTAGACTTAACGATGATAATGTTAATGGTAGTAGTAATAAAGGTGATGGTGGTAGTGGTTGTGGTGGTGTTTGTGAGGTGGTGGTTGTGGTGGTGTCAATGGTACAAACTTTCATGATCTTGAGCATGAAAGTTTGACGAGACAGGTGTGACTTGTAATTGAGTTAATGAGGCCTTCGGATTTTTTTTTGTTTGTTTTTTGTTTTAGGAAAAGGTCTTAACGTGTCACGCGATAATAATTTTATATACTTTGAACAAATCTTGGATGGAGGATTAGGAGGAGGAAGACGAGGAGGAGGAGGAGGAGGAGGAGGAGGAGGAGGAGGAAGAGGAGGAGGAGGAGGAGGAGGAGGAGGAGGAGGAGGAGGAGGAGGAGGAGGAGGAGGAGGAGGAGGAGGAGGAGGAATACCTAGGGAAACCAAACATTAACATCCCTTCTAGTCCTTTAAAGGCTGCTTGATAACTACTTCTAACTAGCTACAAGGAAGAGAGACAGCACAGGAGGAAGCTCCTCCACACCCACCACTCTCTCCAGTTGGCATGGAAAATATTTAGGAAAGGTACCATGTCTTATGAAAAAATTGACATGGAACTTTTACAGGAAAGGATGTAAGGGAATTCACCCTGCGATGAACTTTACATGTCTGTATGAAATAGAAAATGCACAAGATAATAATATCGTTAGGAGTTACATATTAGAATTTATACTCGTACAAGAAGAGAGCTTGCTTGGGGTTAACTTTTAAATGTTTATCAATTTTACTTTTGAGTGATTTGCTTTTTACTATTTCTGAAGGAATTTTATTCCAGATATTAACAAATCATTTAAAGAAAAATGCTTTTCCTCATGGGATCTGAAGCGTTTGGTTGTAATCCTAAATCCATTATTTATTGTCATGTTAAAATGATCAGTGATAAAATACTCATAAGCGTCAAGGTTGGTATATCCTTTAAAATTTTTGAAAACTTCTATTGGCGCTCCTATTATCCCGGGCTTCGTTAAGCTAAATTAACGTTAGTGCTTTATAAATGCTTCCAATCTATCCTCATATCGCTTACTTTTCAATCTTGGAATAATTTTAGTAACTCTACGTTTTATCTTTTCCAGTTTTCAATGTCTTTCTTATAATATGATAACCACAACTCCACACAGTAGTGAGTTATATAAAGCAAGTATAACCTTTTCTGACTTATATTCAAAGGTTCTTCCAATGAACTCTACTAATATATTTGCCATCTTCACTGTTTCTGTGCAGAGTTGACACTGGTTAAAAGATCTTTTTAATTTTAACCAGTTGCCAGAGGCACTTATTCATTACGCATTTTTCTTGGACATTGTAATTTCTGATGTGTAGGAATTTACACTATATCTATATATCTATATATATCTATATCTATATCTATATATCTCTCTCTCTCTCTCTCTCTCTCTCTCTCTCTCTCTCTCTCTCTCTCTCTCTCTCTCTCTCTCTCTCTCTCTCTCTCTCTCTCTCTCTCTCTCTCTCTCTCTCTCTCTCTCTCTCTCTCTCTCTATATATATATATATATATATATATATATATATATATATATATATATATATATATATATATATATATATATATATATATATATATATATATATATATATATATATATATATATATATATATATATATATATATATATATATATATATATATATATATATATATATATATATATATATATATATATATATATATATATATATATATATATATATATATATATATATATATATATATATATATATATATATATATATATATATATATATATATATATATATATATATATATATATATATATATATATATATATATATATATATATATATATATATATATATATATATATATATATATATATATATATATATATATATATATATATATATATATATATATATATATATATATATATATATATATATATATATATATATATATATATATATATATATATATATATATATATATATATATATATATATATATATATATTTCATTCTCTTTTTTTTTAGGCAAGCACGTTAGTTTGTTGAAATTACACTTTAGTTCCCGCCATTGTGACTTTGATGATACTTTATTAATTATTATAATGTCGTCTGCGAATTTACTTATTTTGCAATTGATTCCTTCATGAACATAATTAATGAATTTTATAAAACGTTTTGCACTTAACACAGAACCTTTAGGAACACAGCTATTTACGTTATGCCGATCTGACTGTTTTCCATTGATAATAATGCGTTGCTTTTTGTCAGAGACAGTCTTTCAGTCTTTTCAGGGTTTTTCCGGCTTTACCGTGAGCTTTTACTTTACTAGATAGTCTCTTATGCGGGACAGTGTCGACAGCTTTCTGGAAATCAAACGAATATTATCAACTTCTTTAATCTCGTCTTTCGAGGTAAATACTTCTTAAAAGAAGTCTTGTAGGTTTTTCAAGCAGGAGCGTTAATTTCTAAAACCGTGTTGTGAATCTTTCATTATTTTCTTTTCTTCTGAGTATTTGACAATTTTATCTCTGATTATTGTTTCCATCAGCTTGCACACTACCAAAATAAGACTGATTGGTCTATAATTGGCTGGGAGTGATTTATTTCACATTTTGAGGGTGGGCGTCGTCACATATGTTAGCTTCCACGGTGGGGGGGGATGACTTTCCCCACTAGTAAAGTTTTATTGAAGAAAATCGGAAGCGTTTTCACGAACTCATTTCTTCTTTCTTTAAGAAGCTTGGGCGATATCTTCTCTGGCCCAGATGTTTTGTTTACGGTGATGCTGATAATGACAAAGAGGGTTATTGGATTTTCTGTATCCGTGAAATCAGGTAGTGCGATGCCATGCGTCTGAGGCGTAGCTGTAGGCAACCTGCCCAGAACATCTTCCAGTCGTGAAGACTGCTGAAAAGTAATCATCTAGGGTTCTCGCCATGTGAACTTCGTTTTCTGTTTGTTTGCAGCTTTCTGTTATTAGTGGACCAATTGTTGATGTCAAGGCCCTTTTAATTTTAACATAGCTGTAAAATTCCTTTGGATTAATTTTACAAGAGATTGTAATCTGAGCTTCAACAAATCTTTTTGCTGCATCTTTCAGCTTTTTTGTTTTTCTACGCAATATGTCATGATATGATTTATCGTGATTTTGTTGTGTTAATTTGTATTTGTGATGCGCTTCTTTCTTTGCTAGAAAACAGCATGTCGTGCTGCGTGCTGTTGCACGACGTTGAACCAATTCTCAGGCTACTGCTATATTATATATATGAGAGGAGTTTTTCTGCTTTAGATTAACAAAAATAATATCTATATATAAGATTTTCCATACGGCGCCGGCAAATGACAATCACAATTACTTCTGTTGCTTTTCCACTGCAGATCATTACAATTCCTCTGATCACCATACATAAAAATCACTCCAACCTCGTATACGAATGCAACAACGTAACTCATCACTGAACATAGTTGCCTCATGTGCAAAAATTTCAACTTTCTCTTTTCATCTATATATTCCTATATCAGAATTACTTCAAAGTATCCTTATAACAAATTATAATTCTACTTCGTCCACCATATCTTCATAACTTTAATACAATATCCGAACACTGCAGCAATTACAGCTTCCTCTTTTCAACCCAGTTACCCTTATAAAAGAGTTACCTTTTCTTAATATATGAATACAACAACATAACACACGACTGAATATAATCCAACTCTTGATATATCCACACAAGTAATCTCACTCAACAAATCTCAATTGAATAATCCCAACTTCGTACTCGAATACACACAAGTTACTATGTTATGTAATATATTCGTCGAAGCAAACCATATGCAACATACGCACGGAAATGTACTTACGATTATTTACTCGTACATCAAGGATGGAAGTACATAACGGCGTCATATTGCTTCAAGGTATATACACATAACACATATACTAAAATAATAACTAAACATCCTATTATGATTCCTCCTCCATTCTAATCTACCTCAAAGACTGCATTGTTCCACTTACTTTATATGATGTAAATCCATCGTGTCTCCACCACCCCCGCGGCCTCGTCCAGGCTTTGGGGCCGCTCAGAAAAACCTCCTCTCCGAGAGGGGCGTGACTTGACTTACAGCCACAGGCCCCTCATGCGTACCGTTCACCAATCAAGTAAAAGCCACGTGAGGCCCCACGTGTGGTATCAACAACATGTAGGAACGACAACAACATTTAACAGTTGTCCTGTCATAGGATGTTTACATGATTTCCTTGTCTGGGTCATTAAAACTGTTTCTGACCCTTCTACCCTTCTAATCCCTTTTATGGCTGGGTACGACAACACATTGCGTACTGGCTCATATATCCATGTTTTCTTCATTTCTGGTTTCTTTTTATGTAATATTGTGATGTAGATATCCCACAAGCATTTAATTTCATTATTCTGCCATTTCAGTTTGGTGTTTTTTATTTGTCTTTTATTTCGTATACACAACTTTGCTATTTCATTTAACCTTTTAGCGAACTCCTCCCATGCATTGTTTACGTCTGGTATTTCAAGCAGTTTATTCCAGTTAATGGATAAAAGCTGCACGCGAAGTCTGACGTGGTTAGCATGACGATACTCGGGCACTTTTTCTTTACTTCCGTTGACGTAAACTTTATCGAAGTTAATGGCGTAAAGTAAGCTGTAATGATCGCTAGAGCTGAATTCTGCTCCATTTTCTACGTTTTATTACTGTATTTTCATCATTTGTTAGAACTTTATCTAGGATATTGTTACCTTGCCGAATGCTTCATGTGTTAGTGGAGGGAAATTTCAAGTATGTTTTTGTAGAGCTGCTGACCTGCGTGAGTAGTCAGTGGTTCGCCCCACCTCGTGATTGGAAGGTTAACAATTTTTGGAATTGTGTGCACAGCAAATGTCCGCTATTTGTTCATACCCATATTTGTTTATCCCCTACTGGGCTGCAGGACGATAGACGAGACCTAATGTAATTTTTCGAGATTTATTTTCAATATGAATGGAAGTGACATCTGTGTTTACAATGGCTGAGGTTGCCATCAAAAGAGGTTGGAGATTACTTTTGACGTATAACATACCGCCTCGTGTACGGTGACAAAAATGTCATAATGTCGTGATCCGAGCTGTTGCACGACGTTGCACAAATTGTCTAGCTACTGGCTATAAATAGTCAAAGGTTTTTTCTATCTTTGATTAACAAAACTAATATCTATACATAAGGTGTTCGATACGGCGCCGACAAGTAACAATCACAACTCTTTCTGTTACCTTCTCCACTGCAATTATTACAATTTCTCTTACAAACATCCTTAAGAATTGCATTAATCTCGTAGATATTCTCGCATCAAAACGGATTTCACTTCAAACATCATCCACTATATCTTCATAACGTGTTACAACATCTGAACCCGGTGCTTTATTTCTCCGTAAATCTCATACGTAGTACGTACAATATTACCCCTTTTTCCCAGCTACCCGTATATAAGGATGACCTTTACTTGGTACATGAATGCAAGCAACCACATGACGTACCACCAAATATATTACCATACACATATAATTACCAGACTCCGTTCAACAAAATGACAACGTAACACCACCGAAATATAATGACAAATATTGATATCTCCACACAAGTGACTTCCCTCAAATAATCTCTTTCTCTTGGTACCCATACATGGAACCACGTTAACTTCGTACACAATTACACACTAGTAAATATGTTATGTAACTTATTCGTCAGAGCAACACACATGCACATACGTAGGTAGCCGTATACAAATTCCCTTACTCATAGATGAAAACGCAAGTATATAACGACGTCATTATGAACCAAAGTACAACCACATAAACCATAATAAACTAATACCACATAATACCTAAACCTCCTATCATGCTTCTTCCTCCATTCTAATTTACCTCAAAAGACTGCATTGCAACTTATAAGCTCCACTTACTGGTTATATATGAAGTACAAAACGCCGCCCTCAGCTATGCAGCCGAGGGTGGCCCGCTTAGAGCCGCGGTTGTCCTCTGCTTCCTCTCTCTCTCTCTCTCTCTGCCCCAAACCTCTACAATTTCCTTCAGGAACTTATGGGGCGTGTCTTGACCCACACAACACGCCCCTCAGAATGTACCATTCACCAATCAAGTACAAGCTCAAATGAACTCCACGTGTGGTACGAACAACATCCAAGACGACAACACTACCACTGGATGTTTACATGACCTGGACACATCTGCCTGGCTGCCCTGGGCCAAACGGCCTGGGACATTAAATGTTTCCTTTTGACCCTCCTGCCCTTCCTAATCTCTTTTATGGCTGGATACGGTTACACACCGCATACTGGCGAACTAGCATACTTCCATATATCTTTATTTCTTGTTTCTTATATTTTTCATATTTCACTTATGATGTGCGCATCTGACAATAACATGGAGGAGGTAGTAGATACATACCGAAACGATAATTTACTCCCTGCAAGGTTGAATAGCACTAGTTCTGATCTGGACGGGTTCTGGTCTGCCGTCTAGTCTGGATCAGTTCAGGGAGTGCTGTGAACTTACCATCAAAGCCAGCTGTGAGCTCGCTTTGTGTCTTACAACTGAAAGAGGTAGTCACAGCCTGCCCTCTAAAGACAACTCTCCTCTTTAATACAAAACTAAGTGCACTTACTGCACACACACACACACACACACACACACACACACACACACACACACACACACACACACACACACACACACACACACACACACACACACACACACACACACACACACCCTTCACTTAGAATTTAGAAAATGGCGACCCCAACATCAGCCTCGGAGTCTCCTACTGGGAAAAGAAGCATAGATCTCCGCAGGTCGGACTGCTCTCTCATTGTCTACCATAAATATCTTGACATCCCCCCTCAACTTTTTCTTCATTAACTTCTGCAACATTCGCGGTCTAAGATCTAATTTTTAATCCGTAGATCATCACCTCTCCTCTACAAAACATCATCTTCTTTTCCTCACCGAAAAACAGGTGTCTGAGGCAACTGACAGTAACCTCTTTTCTGTTCCCTCTTACTTTCTCTATCCTCATTTTCGTTCTAAAGCTGGATGTTGCGTCTATGTGCGCAACGATTTGACTTGCTCTCGTGCCCACGCTCTTGAATCTTCTGGTTTTTTCACCATCTGGCATCGAGTCAAAAGTCACTCTTTAACTAAATTTATCTCTGCTGTCTATTTCTCTCCCCTAACTCCTCTTATTGTAAGAAATTCTTTGACTATTCAACTTCTACAGTGGAACATATTCTGTGTTTCTATTCTTTCGAGGAGATCTCCAACTTTGGAGATTTCAATGTTCACCACCAGCTTTGGCTTTCCTCTCCCTTCACTGACTATCCTGATGAACTAGCCTTCAACTTTGCTGTCCTCCATGACCTAGAGCAACTGGTGCAGCACCCTACCCGTATTCTTGACCATTTTGGAGATACTCCCAACATTGTTGATCTCTTCATTACATTTAATCCTTCTGCTTATATATGCTGTTACCCTATGTTCTTGGGCTCCTCTAATTACAGTCTCATTTCTGTGCCTTGTATTATTTCTCCAGAAAAAAGGTAAGTGAGTACTCGGCAAGGTAATCTACCTTTGCTGAATTTACCCATGTTTCTATAATGCCGATGATGCCGTAGTTTTCTCGATGAGTAAGAGCTTGCAGTTTGTTAAATTTGTTTCGTAAACTATGGGGATTGAAATAACAAGCTCTGATCTTTACTGAATCTGTGGATGAACTAACTGCATTAGTGTTTACGATATTGGTGGTGCTTTTGCCACATCTCTGATTTTTTATCTGTAGAAACAAACTTTCCCTTGAATTAGTCTCCCTATCCTGGTTGCACACAGTGCATTCAGAGGGAGGCCGGCTCGACGAAGAAACTTGACATTTTTCTTATTGACAGAAGTGTTCAGCTTTTATTTGTACTGAAAGGAATATTGTAGAAATGAGTTTCTACGTTGACTCTGGGGAGAATGCCTGAAATTATGATATTACTGAAATTCCAGTCTTCTGAATAATCTTGCATTTCGCTATCAGTTCCTGTGTACGGTCCCGCTGGACGTCGCTTATACCTGCGTGGATGATATAAATTGTGTTATTAGTGGCGTCCTTTGTCATGTCATCAGTAGAAGCAGTGATGTTATGCAGCGAATCTCCAGGGAGATAGTATCTCCTCTTACGAGAAGGAACACGCCCACAAAACTCCTCCAGCTGGCCTCGCACAATCCAGTCGCGTATCAGCCTGGTCTTCCGGTTCATCCTCCTGTTCACTAAGAATAGAGAAGCGATTATAAGTCATGATGGGGAGATGGTTGCATGGCATGTTTCTCTGTTTTCCTTTTCTGACAAATATGAAGGCTGGATCCTGTGAGAGGGGAAGGGAAGTTATGTGTGAGTCATGGGAGTTGCTCGGTGTGGCTGGAGCTCGCAGGGTGAGGGGTGTCCTCTTGCTGTCTGTAGTCACATCTACACTCACATTTGCTGTGATGGACTCCTGTAAAGTAACAAATGTAATTTTTAGTTCGGTGTTGCTTTTGTTTCCTTTAACCACAGTTTGCTCAAGACGTATCCGCGTGTCCTGGAGGAGGAGGAGGAGGAGGAGGAGGAGGAGGATGATGATGATGATGATGATGATGATGATGATGATGATGATGATGATGATGGTTTCATGTACATTAGTCAAGAGTGTGAAGAATAACTGCCACGTATCCATTTTTGTAAGTCACTAACAACCCATACCAATTCCATCACCTGTTAGTAATACCAAGGTGGCTCTTTCTTACACTTCCATATTCATTCTCTCTTCGCTCTTCTCAAAAATACGTTACCACCACCACCACCACCACTGCCACCACCACTACCGCCACCACCACCACCACCACTACCTCCAGTCTCGCATTTCGCTGTATAACAAAGATCTCTCTAAACCTACATGTAATTCTTGTATAATACTCATCTTTGTCTTTCGTTTCATCTACCTTTTCTTCT
Source organism: Portunus trituberculatus (assembly GCF_017591435.1). NCBI lineage: Eukaryota > Metazoa > Arthropoda > Malacostraca > Decapoda > Portunidae > Portunus > Portunus trituberculatus. Next base: position 5,341,256 of record NC_059301.1, read on the forward strand.
TTTACAGGTTTTCTCCCTCGACACTTTTCTTGCATTTCAATATCGTAGTCCTAAATGTACCGCTTACTCATGCAGTATTTTGCTTTTAGTAGTTAATTGGGGAGGTTGAATCTTACTCCCTTTCCGTGTGTAATGATAGCTATCAAGAATAATTTTATAGAACTTGTGATCGTTAGAGAGGTTAACAAGCATCCTCCATCCCTATTTTATCTCTCTTGCTGGTGAACTCTGGATTTCTCTGCCTATTTGTATGTTACCCTGCTTATTATGACAGGAAAGGGCGAAACGCTTGAGAAACTAAATTGGACATGTCCCGATATATATATATATATATATATATATATATATATATATATATATATATATATATATATATATATATATATATATATATATATATATATATATATATGGGGCTATCTTTTTTTTACATACAGTGAGTTTCGGACGCCTCCCTCCCTCGTCTCTCTCTCTCTCTCTCTCTCTCTCTCTCTCTCTCTCTCTCTCTCTCTCTCTCTCTCTCTCTCTCTCTCTCTCTCTCTCTCTCTCTCTCTCTCTCTCTCTCTCTCTCTCTCTCTCTCTCTCTCTCTCTCTCTCTCTCTCCTTTGTGCCTTTGATGTGGCTGTGTACGCCGAGAAAAAAGAAATACAGAAGAGAAAAGAAAAGAGGAATGTTGTCCCGTGTTGGGGGTTGCAAGGCATAAACGAGTCATGTAGGTGTCATTTTACCCTCATCTTACCCTTCTATCCTGATCAACCTAATTGAAAGTTTTGTAGACCAGAGTGGGAGCGAGTTAGAGTGCTACAGATATTCATTATGGAAAAACTAAAACGTTAGCATACATAAATGACGATTAAACCTCTATAAAACCTAATGTAGGTAAAACAGGAATATTGGCACGTGGAAAGGGTTATTTTGACAACAATAAATATTATACATACAAAGAATAGAAAACCTCACACTAACAAGAAATTATTTGTAAACATACCGTAGTAAAAAAAAGAAAAAAAACAGGCACTCGGAAGGGACGATTTGAATGCGTGTAAACATATCAAAATGGAAATAGAAATACAGGCATAGAAATGACGACTTACACTCTCATTCATAAATATTCTGTAGGCAAAAATGCTCATATGAAAGCAGAGACACGGAAGCGAGGATTTAGAGTTTTATATAACCATGAATATACTGTACGGTAGACATGGAATAGAAACTGTACCAACAACAAAGAGGCAAAAGGCCAAAGTGGAAGTAGCGGAATCAAAGACAACACACGTACATCGGTTCCGGAACAAGGCAAGAGAGGCGAGACTGAGATTTTTCCGGTGTGTCAGACGAAAGAATGAGTGAGACATGTGGGCAAAGGGATACTGGAAATGAATCCGCCCGACAGGAGGAAGAGAGGAGATTTATGGATGGAGTAATAGAAGACGTGCAAGTGGTGAGTGTGATAGAGGAAGGCACAGAAGACGAAGTGTATTGAAAAAGGGAAATAAGCTGTGGCGACTCTTAATTGGAGAAGGAAGAGAGATTGAGAGAGAGAGAGAGAGAGAGAGAGAGAGAGAGAGAGAGAGAGAGAGAGAGAGAGAGAGAGAGAGAGAGAGAGAGAGAGAGAGAGAGAGAGAGAGAGAGAGAGAGAGAGAGAGAGAGAGAGAGAGAGAGAGAGAGAGAGAGAGAGAGAGAAGCAGGCGTCCGAAACTCACTGTATGTAAAAAAAAAAAGATAGAAAAACAGGCATTCGGAAGTGAGGCGTACCTTCCACAATGGTCACTGTTTAACAAGGAGCCTGTACACTTTTAAGGTATAATGACAACTGCTGGGAGAGGAAATGTCCTGCATGTAATGGAAAATTGGTGTCCATTTGCATATCATTACCATCATTTGCATTCCGTTATGGGCTGTGAAGACCTGTGACGTGATGGCTTGTCCTATCTTGTCTGACCTGCCGGTGGGTTAATGCTGTGGTAAAAACAGTCTCCACTACAGAGGCTGGTCATTTTTGTTTCCCTGGTGTTCATGAACTGTAAGATTAGACGGGAACATTTTTTTTTATGTCTTACGTACGGTGAAATATGATACGAACACAACCGAAGATTTTATTTACACATTGATTGGTTAATGATTGATTGGAATGATGACTGATTACCTTCAATTAATTTTCCAAGGTGTTGTATCTATGCTTCAATCAATCTGTCAAACAATATCTTCCTATCTATCTTTGTTTATCTATCTTTATCTATCAATTCACTTGTCTGTTCTTCAATAAACCAAACATTCTTTCATGAACGCTATCGCAAAAGGAGCATTTTTGCTTTGCACCTTCATGTCCTTCATTCCTCTAGCCGCACATTTGTCTCAGGTACTCTACTGCTCTGCTACAAATTCGCTCATTATACATTAACTATCCATTCCTCGCACAACACTGGCTTTTCCCTGGAGACTCATTTCAAATCTTGTCCTTTGTCTTTTATTATGTACTCCGTCGAATGCAGTGATTCCTGCCATCATATGCCCAAAAGATCCAACCACTCTTCATTTTTGCTTAGTGCTTCCCGATCCCTATCATTCATAATCATTTGCTCTCTCTCTCTTTTGAAAAATCGTTGATGAGTATAAATATTTAGGTGTTATTATGAATTACAACGGAAGTTTTAAATCGTGTCAAACACAACTCTGCCAGCAAGGAAGAAGAGCTATGCACAGTCTAATTGCCAAATGTCGAAAGTTTGATTTACCAATTGATCTCCAACTAGAGTTGTTTGATGCTATGGTGTTACCAGTTATTACATATGGTTGTGAGATTAGGGGATTTGATACCTCCAAAGATGTAGAAAATGTTCAAGTCACATTTTTTAAACACATCCTGAATGTTCGTAAGACTACGTGTAATGCAATGGTATATGGGGAGTTGGGTAAGTATCCTGTCAGTATACATATAAAAACAAGAATGTTGAATTATTGGTCTAGGCTGCTGACTGGCAAACAAGTGAAATTATGTTATGTGATGTATCAATGTCTTTTGAAGTTGTATAACGAAAACACATTCAAATCACCATGGTTGAGCTACATAAGAACATTGTTGAATAGTCCGGGTCTGTCGGGTGTATGGATTTGTCAAGATCTAAATAACTTGAGACATGTTTTTGAGAGAAATGTTAAGGATCAATGGATAACTGAATGGCGCTCATTATTACGTAGTAAATCTTCATGCAATACTTATGTTTCTTATAAAGATAATTTTACCTTAGAAAGTTTAGTAAAATTGCCAAAACTATCTAGATTTTCTCTATGTAGACTAAGAACTAACAATCACAGATTACTAGTTGCGACTTGTGATAAATGTAATAATAATGTAATAGGAGACGAGTATCATGTGTTATTAGAATGTAACAATCAAGAAATTACACAACTTAGGAAAAAGTATTTGCCCATGTATTACAGAAATAGTCCAAACAGGTACAGATTTGTGGAGTTATTGCAAAATAACAGATACACGATACAACGCAGAGCAGCATTATTTATCAAGTCTCTACTTTCTATTTTTAGATAATGTGTAAAGAGAGTTTTTGGATACTCTGAGATGTTTATTGTAAGGGAGCTGTGTTCCATACTTTTGTCAAAGTCTGAGCATAAATAAATTTCTCTCTCTCTCTCTCTCTCTCTCTCTCTCTCTCTCTCTCTCTCTCTCTCTCTCTCTCTCTCTCTCTCTCTCTCTCTCTCTCTCTCTCTCTCTCTCTCTCTCTCTCTCTCTCTCTCTCTCTCTCTCTCTCTCTCTCTCTCTCTCTCTCTCTCTCTCTCTCTCTCTCTCTCTCTCTCTCTCTCTCTCTCTCTCTCTCTGGTAAAGACTGCACCCTATTCACTACTCTTCCACCTCAAACCTTGAATACATTCCTTCTTGCCTGCCTATCCGTTCCGTGTGTATACTCTTAGAATATCTTGCTGCTTTTATCATCATCCAATATTCATATACTTTCACATTCCATTGTAGAATTGTAATGATCTCTATAACCAACAAGTCAAATGGATATTGGTACCATATTAGAAGGGCACTTGAGTTTGTCATTGATGGCATCGAGTAATGACAACAAGCAAAGCGGCCACTGACTGACAAGTGTTTGGGTGTGGTGCCACCTGTGTTTTTAGCCTGTTGATATTTGTCTCACTTGTTTTTCATGTTCTTAATTGCTCTTTTTTATTCAATTTCGTTTCCTTGTTTATATTTTTTATTCATTTACTAAATCATGCGTGTATTTATTCATATATTTATTTACCTCTCTTTTACGGAAGGACATCTGTATAAATCTTACTCAGCATGTGATGACACTTTATATTTATAATTAGGAGTGAAACGGATGTCAACTTTTTAATACAGTCAATGCTGACATCATATAATAGTTTCAGCCACGTGTTACTTGTACTATAAGATACCAAGAGACTTATAAAAATATGACGATATTTTTTTTTCTGATTCTGTAGAAGGAACAACAACTCTTGTTCAGCCTGTCTAGTCCTGGGTAAGGAAGTAAAAGAGTACACGGCCCAGAGTGCAGCACTTGCATTCAGCTACAATGGAAGAGGCCCGTGCTGCTTGTTCAGAGGTCAGGCTGCCTCTGGCGCACACGCAGCTAACCAATATTTACTATAGCTACGTGCGTATATACACAGGCAAGGAATTCCCTAATGCCAACTATACAATAAGAGTAAAACAGTTTTGACAACAAGGTTCGAGCGATTGGTCGAACTAGCAATAAACCACTAACTATACCACACAGCCGACCATCACCATCACCATCACCACCACCACCACCATCACCATCACCATCACCATCACCATCACCACCACCACCACCACCACCACCACCACCACCACCACCATCATCAATTACCTTGTGACAATTAATAGTAAGTTACATCTTTCTGGGTTTATGTGTGCTAGAGAAACGCATATGAAACCCAAACTTAAGCAAAGAGCATACAAAACTGCACTATTATTAGAAGTGATTCGAAAATAGAATTGTACTTTTTGTGTAAGAGGAAAGCTGGCCAAGGGCAACATAAACGAAAAAAAGGCCCAGTTGTTTGCCAGTTCAATTGCAGATCCGAGAGAGTTAGCCAAAAAAATAAAGGCTAAATGTCTTAAAACCTCCCATTTAAATGAAGTCAAGTCATAGGAAGTTGAATATACAAAAGCAGGTAAAGAGTTCCAGAGTTTAGCAAAGAAGGGTATGAATGACTGAGAGTACTGGTTAACTCTTGCATTAGGGAGTTGTACAGAGTAGGAGTGAGAGGAAGAAGAAAGCCGTGTGCAGCGAAGTCGCATGAGAAGGGAAGACATGCAGTTAACAAGATCAGAAAAGCAGTTAGTATGAAAATAGTGGTAGAAGATAGCAATAGTTGCCACATTCTGGCGGTGAGAAAGAGGGTGAATTCTTGGGGGTTTTCCATCAAGAGCTTCGCTGCCAGCACTATTCAATAAATCTTAGCCACTGAGCTTCATCCTTCGATTCCTGGAAGTTGGCCAGCCATCATTCAAGCCTTCAAGAATAATGCCCCGTCATTATAGAGGAAGAGAAAGGAAGAGAGAGAAATAAAATAAACTTAGCTTTAGTTGTGTGATTCTTTTTCCATTAAAGTCATAGGAGGGAATACACCCAACCATAGACATAATGTTGATAGGCTCATGATTTGTTTATAGATTTACAGACACAAAACCGTGTCATCTTCAAGTATATCTTCATTTGATAATATTTTTATTTGAATATTGTTTTGATAGACATATCTATATACCAACTACAGTCTTAAAGAGTTAATGTTATCAATTGCTTCGGTGAACGCTGAATGTGTGGTCCGGAAACGTAAGTGCTAGCGCTACAAAGAACTCCGAAATATAGACAGAAAATGCATCTGCGTGACGGTAGGAATATGAAAAAAAGTAAATATGTTGGACCCGGTGTAGTGTCAACGTCTTCTCAACTTTCCATTCTTTCATATATATAGCATCCTCCTTCTCTAAACAGATCGTAGCTCATCCGGGTGTGTGCTCTGCATGAGATAACCTGTTTGTTTGATATTTTTTTAGGAGGCGTATCTTTCGTGCTCAGGTTAGCGACATTCACCAGCATTAGGCGAAGCTCCTCAATAGGGTTAAAAAATATAATTAATACACCGCATGACACAGCAGCTCCCAGGGTTGCAAGGGTACGTTACACGGCTACGTTAGACTAAGATTAACCATCACAGTTCTGTTTACTAATGAAGCAGGGACGCAGGCTGACGAGTGGCCGCTGGTTGGCGTTGCACTAGCACGGCATATGGTGATGATGGTGTTAATTGCGTACGATGTGTGAGAAATAAAAGGCATGATGAACACAAATCATTAGACAATGTCAATAGAGACTATCTGCAAGTGGAAGAGTTCACTGGCTGCATTCATATGTAGAAAAAAGAATTCAGAGAAAAAAGAAAAAATAAAGAAATGACAGTTCTCGTCATTAGCAGAGATCGTATTCGTCAACTCAGCGTTAACCCGAGGGGAAGGATTACTTTGATTTCCTAGAGGAAGGATTAATCACACTCACAAAAAACTTGTTTGAAAACATTTACATTCAACAATTTGTTTCACTTACTGTTTTTATGAATTCGAAACATTAAGTTTCATTACTGCAGTTAGGCAATAAGTCTAACCCTTGAAGGCTTTGTATAAACATAAATAGAGAAGAAATAATTTACAGTAGCAATGATTCCTCCATTAATAAATGTCGAGGGAAAATCAGGATTGTGTGAGGCTCACAAAAATAGTACTGGATGATTTGCATGCTTGTGGAAACGTCCGGTGTGTGGCAGATATGTTTGAGGTACGTTTTAAGCAACACTGGTACATGCGAGTACATCAAAGATAGCAATGTGGTATGAAAGAAGTGATAATAATCGTGGTGGGTGGAAGCCAGGCAATAAAACCAGAGGACCGGGGTTTGATTCCCCGGCCGGGTGGAGATATTTGGGTGTCTCCTTTCACATGTAGCCCCTGTTCACCTAGCAGTGAGTAGGTACGGGATGTAAATCGAGGAGTTGTGACCTTGTTGTCCCGGTGTGTGGTGTGTGCCTGGTCTCAGGCCTATCCGAAGATCGGAAATAATGAGCTCTGAGTCGTTCCAGGGTAACGTCTGGCTGTCTCGTCAGAGACACAGCAGACACACACACACACACACACACACACACACACACACACACACACACACACACACACACACACACACACACACACACACACACACACACACACACACACACACACACACACACACACACACACCAGAAAGGTTAGGCACGAGGCTCAAGAAAACAAAAACAAAGAATGAAGGCAAAGGACACCGAAGCGTGGGTTTTGAGTACTGACTTACTGCACACACTTGCTTTAAGATTCCAGTATCATAAAAAATAGCGAGTGGTGAAATATAACAGTATTAAATGACCGCCAGGAATGAGAAAAAATGTTAAAAGGGGAGGGAAGGAGGAGTCAAATACAACACAGAGGCTGGATATTGGAAAGAGAAAAGTGAGGTGGCCAAGCCATGTGGAGGAAATGGAGGAAGGAAACACACTGGCAGGAATAGTGATGCGTCCGATGGTGAAAAGACAAGACAAAGGGGACTGTCACAGCTGGGACAGATAGACTATAGGAAGGGTCGGGAAGGTGACAGGTGGAGGAGTGGTGAGGGACAGCTGCCACACACAGGACTGGAGGGAGTTGAGAGCTAAGTGTTGGTGGTCTCTGTGGGGACTAACATCAGAAGCGAGCACCGACGAAGACAAATATGAGTTTCATATAGCCGGTGAAGATAAAAGCGAAAAGAAAACGAAGGAAAAAAAAGACGCTTAAAATTTCGATATTGGATTTAACTTTTGGCACGTAGTACTTTTCTTTATTTCATTGTTTTTAGACAGATAGATAGACAGTTTAGATAGATAACAATAAACATGCATTGAAGAAGAGAGATAATACTGGAATTGTGCAACGAATAAGAATATTAACTGGCACTCTAACTTTATAAACTAGTATCCATCCCATCACTGACCTCTTACGCTTGTGGATGGAAGAAAAAGCGAAATGTGACAGAAGAATAAGACATTAAGGAGTCAATTAAGGCTGTATGTCTTAATGCAAATAGCTTGATTGATGCAAGTGAAAAAATCGTTACTGAAATCTGTTAATGTGAGAGAAAAGGCGAGGGGTTTCTAGGTTCGAGTAGCTAGAAATGTGCACTTGTTGAGTGTGTAAAGGTAACGTTAAGAGTAAATTAAAAGGTTGTTACGTTAGAGGTCTGCGTGAGCTGTGCAAATGATCGTCGCAAAAGCACAAGAAAAAGATGTGGTTAAAATTCTATAAGAATGTCATTGTGTGTGTGTGTGTGTGTGTGTGTGTGTGTGTGTGTGTGTGTGTGTGTGTGTGTGTGTGTGTGTGTGTGTGTGTGTGTGTGTGTGTGTGTGTGTGTGTGTGTGTGTGTAATTCACCTCGGTTGCCTGCTGGTCACCCAGCCAGTCTTCCCAATTACGGAGCGAGCTTAGAGCTCATAGATCGATCTTTGGTTAGTACTGAGACCACAACACACTCCACACACCGGGAAAGCGAGGCCACAACCCCTCGAGATACATCCCGTACCTATTTACTGGTAGGTGAACAGGGGCCACACATTAAGAAGCTTGCCCATTTGCCTCGCCGCTTACCGAGACTCGAACCCGGCCCTCTCGATTGTGAGTCGAGCGTGCTAACCACTACACTACGCGGTGTGTGTGTGTGTGTGTGTGTGTGTGTGTGTGTGTGTGTGTGTGTGTGTGTGCATTTAAATATAAAAAATATATACCAATAATTAAAGAGGAGAGTGAAATCAGAAAATCCTGTGAAGACTTAAATGAATATTCATGTTTAATGAATTCTGAAACAAAAGAAATCCATTCTGATTTGTGACATGAGTTTCATTTGTGAATGAAGAAAGAGAGTCTGGGATGTTGAAATGAAAAATGAAAATGAATGTCAGGCGCCTGTGTTGAGGAAAAGAGAAGGGAATGTTTTTCCACTCAACATTTTCACTCAATATAATGTGACAAGAGTGCAAGATGAGCTAGTGGTTGGTAATACGAGATTCCATATATGTACCTATTATCTGGAATACCTTTGACAGGCAGAAGTGGAGGCTGACAGTGTTATCCTGATTCTATTGATAATCTGAGAAAGATTCTGAATCTTTGATCGAAAAAACGCATAGAACAACACGATTAATCGTTACTGTACTTTTAGAAAATAGTCCTGATAAAAGAACAGAACGTCTGAAAATACCCATCAAAGATTGAAGACCAGTAAAGAACGCAAAACTTAGTCATTTCTTGTTTTTACTAATGTGGTCATTAACCTCCATTGAAAAAAAAAAAAATTCAAACGAATAACATATACAACTTTAATTAAAAAATGGATGTGAGCTAGACATATAAAAACATTCATGGAAAAACAAATGAATACTAAAAGTAAACAGTGACCGAATCGGTGAAAGATGAATACTAAGATGTTTTAATAAAAGTGCACTTTACGATGGGACTTTTGGGCGCTAGAGAAGATATTGGTCGCAGTAAATGAATGAATGGTTGTGATGGAAGTGTTGATGTTGGTGACAAAGAAAAGGGAAGATTGTTTGGCGGATCAGGTGAGGGACGCAAGAAGGGGAAAAAAGAGATGCATGTAAGATAACTTTGGAAAAATGTGTATTAAAAGAGAACGAAAAACTCCTGAGAAAACGAATACACGAATTAGCCAAGGACGGTCGAAACACACACACACACACACACACACACACACACACACACACACACACACACACACACACACACACACACACACACACACACTCTCACACTCTCACTCTCTCTCTCTCTCTCTCTCTCTCTCTCTCTCTCTCTCTCTCTCTCTCTCTCTCTCTCTCTCTCTCTCTCTCTCTCTCTCTCTCTCTCTCTCTCTCTCTCTCTCTCTCTCTCTCTCTCTCTCTCTCTCTCTCTCTCTCTCTCTCTCTCTCTCTCTCTCTCTCTCTCTCTCTCTCTCTCTCTCTCTCTCTCTCTCTCTCTCTCTCAAATAAATGACGAGAAAATAAGCAAAAAGTTCTTGTAAAATGTCACAAAATTCTAACACAACATTTCGGACAAGAGAGAAGAGGAGGAGCTACACAATGCAGTGAAGTAAAGGGAGAAAAAATCTGGAGAGAACATCGCTGAGAATCTTGGAAAGGTAAGCATGTTATTTGGTCTCGGGTACAGTTTGTAGGGATAAAGTTTTTTTTTTTTCATCCCGACACATGAATGTAGTGCCGTGTAGTAGAGGTTTTCAGTGCCACCTAACAGAGGCAAACCCCAGGTGGTAGAAGACCAGACGGCTCCTGCATGATGCATATGTCCCTTGACATTGCGAGAGAAAGTGTGTAAATGTATTCAACCCAAATGCATCCATCAAATAAACGAAGACCACACAAAATTAATATTAAAATTGTGTCGCCACAGTGTTGCCTCTTGATGTGATTTCTTTGAGTAAAGGAAAAAGGATGCAAAGGGTTATATTTACATGCCTCCCCTTCTTCCGCAGGCTCTCTGCACAACACTTTCTCCTTCCCCTCACTCGTATTCCGTCCACTTCACTGATGCAGGAGTTAACCAGTACTCTATAATTCATTCCTTTCTCTATTAAACCTTGGGGCTCCCTATCTACCTCTGTATTTCCATCTTCCTGTGACCTAAATTCAATTGAGAGGGAGGTTTCAAGATATTTATACCATTCTTTTGTGTGACTCTCTCGGACCTGCGCAGGGACTAGTATCTACGTGGGCTTTATTGTTTAGTTGTTTTTTTTGTTTACCTAGGCCATATTCTCCCCCTTACATAAAAAAAGTTAATTATGCGGCTTTGTTATTTTTTTACTTCATCGTAAAAAAAAAAGGGAAAGATGATTCACTCGTATACGAGTGATTCATCTTTCCCTTTCCATCTTTGTGCATGTATATATGTATATGGGTGTATGTGTATGTGTATGTGTGTGTTTATATATATATATATATATATATATATATATATATATATATATATATATATATATATATATATATATATATATATATATATAGAACACAAACCTTGTTGTTGTTGTTGTTGTTGTTGATGTGTGTGTGTGTGTGTGTGTGTGTGTGTGTGTGTGTGTGTGTGTGTGTGTGTGTGTGTGCATGTGTGCTCTCTCTCTCTCTCTCTCTCTCTCTCTCTCTCTCTCTCTCTCTCTCTCTCTCTCTCTCTCTCTCTCTCTCTCTCTCTCTCTCTCTCTCTCTCTCTCTCTCTCTCTCTCTCTCTCTCTCTCTCTCTCTCTCTCTCTTTTTCCTCGTAATATCATGAGTTTGGTCCTTGTTGACAGTACACCCTTGTACCAAAATTACCCATAAAATTTCAAGATTAAATCGTTGATGGGAAACCAACATGCTGGTAATTAGGTATTTGTTCGGCGTGCGACCAATTAATTCCCTCGTTGTTGCGTCACTGTTCCTCCTCGTGTATGGATGCTGGGTGTAATTTCCAGAAGTAATATCGATTCGATGTAAATAAAAAAAAGTAGTACATAGTTGTCATTATATAATTTTTCTTGCTAAATCCTCTCTCTCTCTCTCTCTCTCTCTCTCTCTCTCTCTCTCTCTCTCTCTCTCTCTCTCTCTCTCTCTCTCTCTTACACACACACACACACACACACACACACACACACACACACACACACACACACACACACACACACACACACACACACACACACACACAACATTACGCACTGTTCATAATTATGTGTAAAGGTGAAATTGTTACTTTGATACACTGCCCCCTCCGTGCATCACCTTCTGGGTTAATGTGCTGCGTTGCTTTGATGGTGATGGCGGTGGTAATGCCTCTCTGCCTTCCTTTGTTTTCCAGTCTATACGTGTGTATGTTTGTGTTTACTTCTCCTCCCCTTCTGTTGTTGTCCATATCGGTTTTTCATTTTCTCTCCTCTGTCTCTCCTGAACGTACTTGGTGTTGATAGCGAAAACGTAATAGGTGAGTTCCTTCCCACTTTCTGCATATATATTGGTGATTTGACTATAGTGAACGTGGATGGAAACCTTTCTGTTACATTGCATTTAACTTCCTGCTGTTTTTTGCCATCATTTGTGTCATTAACTGATCGCCTTTAATGCGATGTGTGAAAAAATGTATTACTGAAAAAAGTTATTCTCTCTCTCTCTCTCTCTCTCTCTCTCTCTCTCTCTCTCTCTCTCTCTCTCTCTCTCTCTCTCTCTCTCTCTCTCTCTCTCTCTCTCTCTCTCTCTCTCTCCTCTCTCTCTCTCACTTAAACACACACCCACTTAACCCACACACACACACACACACACACACACACACACACACACACACACACACACACACGCACACGCACACGCGCACGCACACGTAGGAGGTGGTGTTTTCTTTTGGTCTGTCCGGTGGTTTCTCCATGTCATATTTCCTTGGCTCGAGGTGGGTGACTCGGTTGCTGTGAAGGTGTAGGAAAGCATTATTGAGATTTGGCACGAAACTTTTATTTGTGTCCACTGGAAAGGAATATCTAAATAACTTTTGGCTATAAGAAATGTAATGAAATGTTAAAGTCATGGTGATGTAGTTTTTAGTTGTTATTTTCTTCAGATTTAGTAGTTGTGGTATAATAATAATGAAGGTTTACGTGACATACTTCTACGTGACTTAAATGGTCATGCATGTAAAGTGTTTTGCTCTTCAAAGTCAACATTGAGAAGAAAGTGTAAAGAGAGTGTGGAATGCTCCGTGCACATGTGATTTATCATTGAACGTGTAGTAATTAGTAATAAAGGTTCAACACTTCCCTCTATGACTCTTTGAAATGGGTGACGTCTGTAAACAGCTTCTCCCTTGAAAGCCAACACCGGGAAGAAAGTTTGTAGAATGTGAAATGTACCAATATTCCTTGTACGTCCCTGTGATCAGTTAATGGGGGATGTTGAAGTGGAAGTTGTGTTATGTTTCAGGCGATACAGATAGGTAGCATTGCTTTATTAATGACGTAGGAAGTGTGTTTATGTAAGCTCCATATTCTCATACTTTTCTGTGTTTTATGTACACTTTTAATAAATTCTGATGGAAGTCACTGAAGTGTTTAAGAATATTTTCATGATTTTGGAGACAGTTTTACAAGGATCAAACATGAAAAAGGAGAAATATCTGTGAGAATCTGACTAATTATCTGACTGGCCTTTGAGCCGAACAATACTTAAAAAGGAAAAAAAAAACGTTTAAAAATGCGGGACTAAAAAGACCCCTTCTGTCCGCGGAATGGCAGGCAAGTGTGACCTCGGAACAATTATCATCTTGGGACGGCCGTGTAATGCCTACAGTGTTGTATTCGCGACTGCATTTTGTGGCACGGAGTGAGGCAGCAGAGTTAAGTAACGACTGCGGGTACTGCGTAGTTGTGGGTAGACAGCAGGAGGGATTCTTTTTTTTAGTTTCTTAGGAAGAACGTTACGATTGAGGTACATAGATGCAAAAAAAAAAATTATGAACAGAAAAAATCTTTACGCCTATATAAACGTGATTATCTCTAAGTAAATTATCCATATCTACATTATAACACAAACATATCACCGCATCTATCTATATCATATTTTTGTATAGGTTCCCACTAACTCCAGTAACTTTGATCGCTAAGATTGCCCCTGTGATCCGGTACTCTGTATGAGCCAATCCTTTTCTCTCTCTCTCTCTCTCTCTCTCTCTCTCTCTCTCTCTCTCTCTCTCTCTCTCTCTCTCTCTCTCTCTCTCTCTCTCTCCCTCTCTTTTTCTCTCAGATGAAAAGGAAACATTCATTATATTAGTACAGTGATGTAAATTACACGGAAAGTTATCGGAAATTGTACATTGATGGGTACTGATGTATGTAGACGCTAGATGATGTGTTCTCCGCGATGTGTGGCAGACAGTTGTGCGTGTAGGTGTGTGTGTGTGTGTGTGTGTGTGTGTGTGTGTGTGTGTGTGTGTGTGTGTGTGTGTGTGTGTGTGTGTGTGTGTGTGTGTGTGTGCATATTCAGGTTGGCCGCCACAAGATCACATCTGCTTCCCCGGTTTCAACTCAAGGTCATCTTGCCAAATTTCCGCTCCCTGTCCTGTGAATTATGGATGCCGTGAGAGAGAGAGAGAGAGAGAGAGAGAGAGAGTTAGTATATTTTAATTTAATAACACGTTATTTACTGAGAACCTCTTATCATGCTCGTGAAATATGAATTCCATGAGTGAGAGAGAGAGAGAGAGAGAGAGAGAGAGAGAGAGAGAGAGAGAGAGAGAGAGAGAGAGAGAGAGACTGACAAAAATAACATACATATGCAGTTAATCCTGGTCATATGAGAGAGGGAAGATGAGTGATATTGTTTGTTGGAGCGATGAGCGGCGTGGGTTGTCCTGTGCCCGATCAACACCACAAGTTCAGACGCCTCGACGCGGTGCTTTTCCTCACACCACTTTACGGCCACATAAAACCCTGCTCCCGCCCACCCGCTTTATCCGTAGTCCGGTTAAAGGTGGGTGGAATAAACATGCCACACGAGACGTTCCGGTTAGGTTAGTGATGGCGGAGGGAGTGTGAAGATTATGAGGCGTGAGGGAGGGAGGGAGGGAGGTGAAGGAGGGATGGAGGGCCAGACGAAGGCAGGGATAGCGGAACGGAGGGAAGGTCAGAGAGAGGCAGAGATGAAGGAACACTGGCAGGGGTGGAGAGGAGGAGGGAGAAAAGCAGGTATGGAGTTAGGGAGGAAAGGTTGGAAATATTGACGAAGGGAGAGAGGGAGGGAAGAATAAATGGAAGAAGAGAGGGAGACAGGAATGGAGGAATGAAAGGAGGCAGAGAAGCAGCTTTGGAGGTATGGGTAGCGACACAGGAATGGAGGGGGATGGAGGGACGTCATAGAGAAATGTATAAATGTAGGTAGGGAGAGGAGAAAATAATGTGGTGACACTGGGCAGCAGGAGGTGGCGGCGGCCACTGAGTAATGGGTGTCACAGTGAAGGGAGGCACGGGAGGATATTTGAATTTTCAGCAGGGAAATTAAATCGCCAGGGACTACGGCAATTGTGGCAGAGAGAGAGAGAGAGAGAGAGAGAGAGAGAGAGAGAGAGAGAGAGAGAGAGAGAGAGAGAGAGAGATTGTGTATTTATTACAAACTATCCGTATTTGTAAAGTATACTGAGGGAGAATAACACAAGTAATTTGAATTCGCGCTGAGTTCTCCACAAAATCGGTGTCGGTGTTCAGTGTCCGGTGTTCGTTTCCAGCATGTCAGTATTTCATGTTTACCCATAATTTCCGCGTGTATGTGCACCTCTATAACTTTCACAGATAACTATATTTTGGCACGGCAAAATAAAACGTCAAAATATGTGTCTGGAAATTAGCTTGACTAGCGAGCCGGGAAGCCACAGTAATGATTTCCTGCAGGCGTTGTGTGTCCTTTATTCATTTTGATAGTGTCGGAGTTTTTAGTGTCTCGTTTTTTTTTTTTTTTTTTTTCGTCCAGGATAGAGACTATTCTGGCTTGGGGGATCATTTATTTATTCATTTATTTATTTATTAATTTATTTATTCATTGATTATTTTAACTTAAAATCCATGTTAACTTTCAGCTCATATTTATTCATTACACGCAGACTGACCGACTTACAGACTTTTCTAAGCCATGCAGCATATAGGCTATTATTATTATTATTATTATTATTATTATTATTATTATTATTATTGCTTTGTTGTTGTTGTTGGTGGTGGTGGTGCTGTCTTTGTGGCATTTGAATATTAAGCTGCGCAAAGAAGGACGTCTTGAGGAGCGGCTGGGTCAGGATATCTACATCACGAACACTACACTGAACTTCAAAATAGTGAAAAAAAAAAGATATTAAGGATGATTTTGTCATGAAATTCCTATGTTCATTTTATGAAAGTATTTCTTTATTATTCAAGTGTTTTAGAAGCTGAGGTTGTGAATAAAACACATAGAACAGATAAAAAAAAAAACTATCTTGCATGGTGTGCAGGCAAATGGTTTGGTGATGTATAGTATTTCCGGAACCAATACTTTAATACTTGATTGGTACGAGAGCCTAGTGGAGCTTTGCCTTGTAGTGTTAAGGGAAATGCTTTGAAATAAGATACTTAGTTTACGAGCAATATTCAGCATTCGGACCTCATTCAAAGGACAAAAGTGATTCATGGAAGTAGGTCAACATACAGGGAGAAGAGAGTAATGAACGTAGGATGCTGAGGAGAATTCGGTGAAAATAAAAATAATTAAAGGAAAATTGAATAATGGAAGTATGCTAGCATCACAGAACTTTAATTCTAATCTGCAATTGTTTCAACTTGAGAGGAGCAGCTCTACTCTTAATAAATGAGATACAACCATATCCAAATTGATTTCATATTTATCTTCACATAACACGTACACATCACTCATTTTCATTCCAAAGCTGAATGTTGCGTCTATGTACGCAACGACTTAACTTGCTCTCGTGCCCACGCTCTTGAGTCTTCCGAATTTTCCACCATCTGGCTACGACTTAACAGTCACTCTCAAACTAAATTCATCTGTGCTGTTTATCTCTCCCCTAACTCTTCTGACTATAGTAATTTCTTCGACTACTTAACTTCTAAAGTGGAGCACATTCTGTCCCTCTACCCTTTCGCTGAGATTTCCATTCTTGGAGATTTCAATGTTCACCACCAGCTTTGGCTTTCCTCTCCTTCACTGACCACCCTGGTGAACTAGCCTTCAACTTTGCTATCCTCCATGACCTAGAGCAACTGGTGCAACACCCTACTCGTATTCCTGACCGTCTTGGAGACACGCCCAACATTCTTGATCTCTTCCTCACCTCTAACCCTTCTGCTTATGCTGTCACCCTTTCATCTCCGTTGGGCTCCTCCGATCACAATCTCATTTCTGTATCTTGTCCTATTTTTCCAATCCTCCGCAGGATCCCCAAAGCGAAGGTGCCTCTGGCGTTTTGCCTCTGCCAGTTGGGGGACCTGAGGAGGTATTATGCTGATTTTCCTGGAATGATTATTGCTTCCGTGTCAGAGACCCATCTCTTTGTGCTGAACGCATAACAGAGGTGTTAGTATCTGGCATGGAGGCGTACATTCCTCATTCTTTTCTCAACCTAAACCTTCTAAACCTTGGTTTAACTCAGCCTGTTCTCGTGCTATACATGATAGAGAGGTTGCCCACAAAAGGTACTTGAGCCTTCCATCTCCTGAATCTCATGCACTTTATATCTCTGCCCGGAATCATGCCAAGTCTGTTCTTCAACTTGCCAAACACTCTTTCATAAATAGGAAATGTCAAAATCTTTCAAACTCAAACTCTCCTCGTGACTTCTGGCATCTAGCCAAAACATCTCAAATAACTTCACTTCTTCATCTTTCCTCCTTTATTTCATCCTGATGGCACCACTGCCATCTCTTCTGTCTCTAAAGCTGAACTCTTTTCTCAAACCTTTGCTCACAACTCCACCTTGGACGATTCTGGGCTTGTCCTCCTCTCCTCCTCCCTCTGACTATTTCATGTCTACAATCAAAATTCTTCGTAATGATGTTTTCCATGCCCTTGCTGGCCTAAACCCTCGGAAGGCTTATGGACCTGATGGGGTCCCTCCTATTGTTCTCAAAAACTGTGCTTCTGTGCTTGCACCTTGCCTGGCCAAACTCTTCCAACTTTGTCTATCGACTTCTACCTTTCCTTCCTGCTGGAAGTTCGCCTACATTCAGCCTGTTCCTAAAAAGGGTGACCGTTCTAACCCCTCAAACTACCGTCCTATAGCTTTAATCTCTTGCTTGTCTAAAGTTTTTGAATCTATCCTGAATAGGAAGATTCTCAAACAT
Source organism: Portunus trituberculatus (assembly GCF_017591435.1). Classification (NCBI taxonomy): domain Eukaryota; kingdom Metazoa; phylum Arthropoda; class Malacostraca; order Decapoda; family Portunidae; genus Portunus; species Portunus trituberculatus. The sequence continues at coordinate 5,359,239 of NC_059301.1, forward strand.
CTGTCACTTCACAATCTTCTGTCTGATCGCCAGTATGGCTTCCGTCAAGGTCGCTCTACTGGTGATCTTCTGGCTTTCCTTACTGAGTCTTGGTCATCCTCTTTAGAGATTTCGGTGAAACTTTTGCTGTTGCGTTAGACATATCAAAAGCTTTTGATAGAGTCTGGCATAAAGCTTTGATTTCAAAACTGCCCTCCTACGGCTTCTATCCTTCTCTCTGCAACTTTATCTCAAGTTTCCTTTCCGACCGCTCTATTGCTGCTGTGGTAGACGGCTACTGTTCTTCTCCTAAACCTATTAATAGTGGTGTTCCTCAGGGTTCTGTCCTGTCACCCACTCTCTTTCTATTATTCATTAATGACCTTCTTAACCAAACTTCTTGCCCTATCCACTCCTACGCTGATGATACCACCCTACATCTTTCCACGTTCTTTCAGAGACGTCCAACCCTTCAGGAAATCAACAGATCACGCGGGGACGCCACGGAACGCCTGACTTCCGATCTTTCTAAGATTTCCGATTGGGGCAGAGAAAATCTAGTAGTTTTCAATGCCTCAAAACTCAATTCCTCCATCTATCAACTCGACACAACCTTCCAGACAACTATCCCTCTTCTTCAATGACACTCAACTGTCTCCTCTTCCACAATGAATATCCTCGGTCTGTCCTTTGCTCATAATCTTAACTGGAAACTTCACATCTCATCTCTTGCTAAAACAGCTTCTATGAAATTAGGTGTTCTGAGGCGTCTCCGCCAGTTTTTCTCGCCCCTCCAACTGCTTACTCTGTATAAGGGCCTTATCCGTCCCTGTATGGAGTACTCTTCGCATGTTTGGGGGTTCCAGTCACACAGCTTTGCTTGATAGGGTGGAATCGAAAGCTCTTCGTCTCATCAACTCCCTCCTCTGACTAACTGTCTTCAGTCTCTTTCTCACCGCCGAAATGTTGCATCCCTTTCTATATTTTATCGCTATTTTCATGGTAACTGTTCTACTGATCTTGCTAACTGCATGCCTCCCTCCTCCTGCGGCCACGCTGCACAAGGCTTTCTTCTTCCTCTCATCCCTATTCTGTCCAACTCTCTAATGCAAGAGTTAACCAGTACGCTCAATCATTCATCCCTTTCACTGGTAAACTCTGAAACTCCCTCCCTGCATCTGTATTTCCGAATTCCTACAACTTGTCTTCTTTTAAGAGGGAGGTATCGAGGCATTTGCTCCCCTAATTCTGGCTGACGGTTTTGGCACTTTTTGAACTCTTTGGAGAGCCAGCGCTCAAGTGGGCCTTTTTCTAACTTTCTTTTTTTTGCCCTTGGCTGGCCCTCTTCCCTACGTAAAAAAAAAAAAAAAAAAAATAAAAAAAAACTGTTGGCATGTTAAAGCTCTGCTGAGTCAGTCTTTTACCTAGAGCGCTGGAAAAAAAATATGGTATGTTGGATTATATTAAAATATATAGATAGAAGTTAAATTTTTGCAATTTCCTCCTACTTAACAATAAATCTACTACGTGATTATTAAAGAAAAACTATACAATAATGGAAGGGTTGAAATGAAAATCTTAACGTTTACAACATGATACTTTTTTTTTCGTTCAATTGACACTTGCCATCTTGCTTCACTTGAGCTGATAGGGTTAGTGATTCACAGTCGCTGCTCAGCCCTCGCTTCATTCGCAGTGTTGATAAAGTGAAAGACGATGTTGTTGCAATTCGTGACCCTCAGCTTTCATTCCTTTCTTATCTACGATAAAGAGAGAGATATGACCGTTGTTTCGCGACGCTGAGAACCGGATGGCCTTGTAAAGGATGTGCCTTTGCAAAAAAACTTGGAAACTACTTAACATCTGCTTCATGTTTTTGTTTTTTTATCAGTCTAAAAAATATAAGCTTGTTCTTACAATGAAGTATTTAGTCAGTGATTAGTAGAAGTAGTAGGAAGGTAGGTAGGTAGGTAGAGAGAGAGAGAGAGAGAGAGAGAGAGAGAGAGAGAGAGAGAGAGAGAGAGAGAGAGAGAGAGAGAGAGAGAGAGAGAGAGAGAGAGAGAGAGAGAGAGAGAGAGAGAGAGAGAGAGAGAGAGAGAGAGAGAGAGAGAGAGAGAGAGAGAGAGAGAGAGAGAGAGAGACCCCAGCCAGCTACCTTCCATCTATCCTTCCATCCGGACAAAGCCAAACCCAAAGATAGATAGAGACAGCTATCCATCCAGCTACCAACACAGACAGTCAGACAAACGGAGAGGTTACAGGAAGAGGATAATGAAAAGAAGAGTTAAGGGAGTGAGACAGGTCCCTGATCTTAGCCGCGGGACTCAGGCCAACGTGGGAATACTAATGAATCTCACCGGGGCTGAAAAATCCAGAGATCCAAGCGATATAATGACCTTTGGGCCGAAAGTGTGGTGTCGGCTGAACAAAGCAGTGAGAGAGAGAGAGAGAGAGAGAGAGAGAGAGAGAGAGAGAGAGAGAGAGAGAGAGAGAGAGAGAGAGATGGTGGATGATTATGTAAGAGCATCGTCCTCTGGAGCCTGGGAACGTCTGTGCTTGAAGTCCTCAAAGCAGAGCAGCGGGAACCTGCACCCAAGTTAACGAGAGAAAAAAATATAAAAAAGATAACAGGCGTAAAAAACATTAGAAAATCGTCAAATAATTGAGCAAAAAAGGATACATTATATCAGGTTTACCATGATGCATTTACTCTTACAGGAATAAAGACACAAGAGACCAGAAGAAAACCCATTCAAAGCCCGTTACGCTGAATTCAGAGGTGCGATGTGCTTTATCTTTGCTCTCATCAAGGCTCTCACTTCAATTCTTATTTGTTTCTCGGGTTTACCAGGTAAGTTTTTCCAGTGGTGGTATGTGGTGCTCCATTGTGAGACGTGTTAGACTGAGAGCGGTAGGTGATGTGAGGTGAAGGGAGTGACGTGCTGGTGCTCACGGGCAATGGAAACACTGTTCTCTTTAAGAAGGTTCTTTATTGACTCAGAGACAACACATGTATACACCACAGGGATAATGTTGGCCTATACCATTCAATGTTATGCCTATAAATGTTGCGTGACTCAGTAGTTATTCTAGGTTATAACAGTTGTCGTTCCAGTCAGGGCCGAGCAAGACATTTAGTGGCGATGGCTCCAAGTGACATAATTGGTAAAGCTTGAAGTATTGAGTATTCCATTAGCCTGGCCCTAAGGTCACCACAGGTCTCTGTAGTGACTCACCTAATCTCTAACTTTATCTAAACTCTGAATTTCGACAGACAGCAAAAAACACAGGCAGCTGTCTGTGTTGGAAAAAAAAACCCTACTACATTCCTTTCATAAAACATTTCATACAAAATATATCCTCGTTGATAATAATAGAATATAATTTATCATACACATCTGTTATAAAAATAGGTACTGTAGTATATCTTATAGCACACTAAATTTCAGCTTAAAAATTTTGGTATAAAATCTGAGTAAATATACAACCACTCTGATAAAGTTTGTTAAGCACACGGACGTGTGAACCATTTCCCACTAGGTGGTCCAGTCCCTCCTGCTTCGCGGTGTCCCTCTACTGCCTGATTTTGCCTTGAGCAGGTTTAGCTTCTCAAATGTTGTGAGTCACGTTGGTTAAGATGTACCGAGAAATAGCCGATGGCGGATCCATGCTGTCGGAGTGAGAGCTGCGTTACTCGCATTCTGTGTGTACCTTCCTTCACCAAACGCACTGCTTCCTTCGTTCCATTACTCATTTTTACCCCTAAAGATGGCGTGCTGTAAACTCACCCACGCCAGATAGAGCCTAATTGGTTCCTTATCTGAAGACACCTGCGATTATTGCCTGAGAAACACGAGACACTTACACGAAAGTGTAATCGAGAGGTGTGCTCAGAGCTCCGGGAGTTGTGCAATATTTACAGGAAGTGTTGGAATAGGCTTGGCCTTCTGCATTGATACCCTGCTGATGCAGTATACTTTTGGGGCTTGGTATCGGACAGCAGTAATAACCGGAACATTTTATGATGCTTCTTTGAAATATTGTGCTTAATAAAAGTAATTAACTCATAATATAGCATTGCATTGTACATATAGGCAATGGACACCAATTCTTATTGGTTTTGTTTTTATAAATTTGTTTGATGTAGTCAGCCAGCTGTAGCTGCCCCGTTGCTGATTCAGTGTTGCGTCCCGGCCGGTCTGTCATACACTCAATACATATAATGACAACGTCACAAATAAGCATACATTCACCACCATCACTGTACAAGAGGGAAAGGGGCAGCATAACGCCACATTTACTCCTGATGAATTAGCACCACAGAGTCCCCCTCGTCAGGTTACGGCACGCCTGGCTGTAGCGAGGAACACATACATTACAAGGTGGAGAGTAATGTCTTCCTTCAGACCACAGTGCGGCGGGAAGACTTAAAAACCAAATAGTCCCTAGAGATGAGAGACACGAGTATTTTTGTATAGATGATAGAGGAAGGAAAGCCAGGCCCTGGCTGCACGACGCCTTCACACCTTCCTGGAAACAATGAACATCGTCTTGCGGAATAAGAAACAACGTTTTAACATCTACCACTGACGACACGTAAACATTTAGTTGCGAAACACCCAACACTTTTTATGATGTAAAATTCCCAAGGTTTTATCTTTTTATCTTGAGGTGGATTTCAAAGGTCACAAAAAATATCAATATACAAGAAATTACACTTCATGGAAGTACGCCAACTTTTTGGGAATGTTATTATATACATGTGAGCACACAACCTTTCCACATGTGACTGGGCTTTGATTTATACATATATATATATATATATATATATATATATATATATATATATATATATATATATATATATATATATATATATATATATATATATCCCCTGTGGAACATGAGGGTCACGGCGACTTCGCCGCTTGGGGATTGGGTGCCTCGTGCGTGTTGCCATTCAGTAATATTATTGAGAAATATTAATCAGATTGACAAATGGAATCCTTATGGTTTAGCGATGTGACATTAAATATCGTCTAGATACATACCAAAAAAAAAAAATTACTGGAAATTCACAATTTTCTTTCTCTCTCCTCATTCGTAGTTGTTCTTTTTCCAGTTAATTGAAATCCTGAGTTATATATTGTACCTCTATCCACCACACCGTCCTGTGAAAGTAATGGATATGAAAAACAAAATTAAAGCTAGTTACGCACACGCTTTCGCGTACAAACACACACACACACACACACACACACACACACACACACACACACACACACACACACACACACACACACACACACACACACACACACACACACACACACAGAGATCGTGTTTGTGTATATGATACCTTCTCTTACTGATTTAATATACCGGAAAATCAGAATTACAGATTTATAAACGCATTGATCTTGACGGTTACAGACACTCCTCCAAAACTGATTGAAGCCTATTGCGGTGAATCAAGATGAAATGTTGATCCGCTTTTCAGTTTATAATGCATGCAAGGCTTTCTTTATCCCTTCGTAGGAATTTAAACAAGATTATTGCATTGATTAGTCACTCAGCTAGAATGACATGGTGAAGGTTACTATTATCATTGTTATCATCATTATTATTATTATTTTTATTATTGTTATTATTATTATTATTATTATTATTATTATTATTATTATTATTATTATTATTATTATTATTATTATTATCATTATCATTATTATTATTATCATTATTGATGTTGTTTTGTTACAGTTGTTATTACGGTTGTTGCTGTTGTTGATGCTATTGTTGTCCTCATTGTTGCGTGCGTACCACCAACGTCATACCGCAACACTTCAGACATAGAGCAAGTAACAAACGTAAGTCGAGGAGAAACTATTGCAGCAGAGTTTGGAAGGTGATTGGTATAAGGTAGTGAATATTAGTGGTGATAGATTTGTGAGAGACTAGAAATGAAAAAAAATGAATGAGGAAACAAAGAAGTATGAAAAGAAGCAAATAAACAGAACAAAAATAAATAAAAAGCAGAGACAAAATATAAATGATGAGAAACGTTTCCTTACAATTTTTGGTCCGTCTTCGGTTATGGAAGTTTGCTGGCAAGTCAAGATTTGCGGAGATTCAATCCCTGGAAGAGCTTGACTTGAGAAATGTATGAAATGATTTTTATTAAATAATTTTTAAAGAGGTTAAAGGCTGTGTGTGTGTGTGTGTGTGTGTGTGTGTGTGTGTGTGTGTGTGTGTTGTGTGGATGGGTGGGGTGGTGTGGGGGAATTGTGAAGGGACTGTAGAGAGATTTTGTGTCATGGTAGAAATGTAGCCATAGTTACTGCAGTTATGGAGGGACTCAACTTGTTGCAGGTGTGATTTAATTTGTTTTCAAGTGAGATTTTTGAGAATTGCTCAAAAAATGTGTACAAGTAGAGAGATGTTCGTCATGACCGGCTAACAGTCATTGAAGAGTAATGTGAATATAGTTTTCAATATACTTATGAGTATATTCTTTTGGGCATGTTATACTCGTTTGTCACCCGAAACCAGAACCCGCTGATCTCGAGGAAACTGACATGAAATAAGTAATATAAAAAATGTTGGAGCTTTGTTTGTGTAAGAATATGGAAGGATCTTCAGCTGTTTCTTTAAATTTCCTTCCCAATTAGAATATATTCTATCGGATACGAGCCCTCTAGCCTATTTACATGATTTCCAGTCACAGCTGGAGCCATAGTATTTATAAAATGCTCTGAATGTATTTTTTTTCTGCCGGAGGTTTGCTTTTCAGGGAAAGTCTTTATAACAGAGAAAAGAAGAAGAGACGGAAGACTTCAGTGGTTTTGTCGGCAGAATTGTTTAGCGCTAGCTGTTGTCCACGACGCTTTATTGATCCCTGGTGGAACGGAGCTGCTCATCGACACTGGAAATTGTTGCATTTGTGCCTTGACTTAATATGTTTCTGTAAGCTGTCTGTAGTTTACATTCACGACCAAGCTGTCAGGCGTGTTACATGGTGTTGCATGTTGGGAGTTGTCATACTGAACTTTTGGATTTCACATCACTGTTGAGAAGGTCGTCGGCGGTGCTAGTCTATATTTTATGTCACTGCAGTGGTAATGGTGAAAGTTTTGTGGCGTAAAATGAGTATTTAGGGAAATCATAGGGAAAGAAGTTAGGGTTTCGTGAACAGCGGACGGTTTCACTCGACGGAAGAACCGTGGTGGGTTTTGACTCAGTCTAGGTCGCTGCAGAGATAGGAACCACCTGAGTCTAAGGTCCTGTAGGAACCCGAAACGCCGTGATAGGAAGTGAATGCAGCTCCTGAAGAGGAACAGGACGCCCCGCCATCGTAGTCTGTCGTGTTAGTGGACCAAGTGTGCACGTCGGCGTCTAGCGTGCCCGAAGATACTCCACGCATGCTGCAGGGACTGGTCTTGTCCGAGCTGATGTCCTGTGGGTCCTCGCTTTCCTGTCTGTATGTGGCAGGCCGGCCGCCCCTCATTTCAACCTTCATTCTACGCTTTGTGCTCTTCATATTCTTTGTCGCACCGTGTCTGGGCGCAGCGGCATCCCTCGGCTCGTGGATGGGTGCCCTCTGTGCCCGGAAGATGAAGCTTACCCGGGGTTCGGGACCCTTGATGTTGACGCGGCCCCGCGGGGTGTCCATAATGAAGGGCGCCGGCCGTCATAAGGTGGACACAGGTTGGGCGGCAAGGCAGGGCACTCCAGGGGGATGGTGCAGGTGTTGTGGGTGCAGGGGAGGGTGGTGCAACCCCTGAAGGTGGCTGTTGTGTACTGGCTTGTCACTTGATGACCGACTGCGAGCCTGAGAGACCCGAAGGTTGCGAATAATTAGTTGATCACGCACACACACACACACACACACACACACACACACACACACACACACACACACACACACACACACACACACACACACACACACACACACACACACACACACTGACGGTGGTATGAAAACTGAATGAAAATACTGCTCGGAATCAGTTGTTACTACGATTTCTTTATAGTGACATTACTGAGCCACAAACTCACCTTGTAGTGTAGCTTAGGTGGGCGGGGCCCGTAGCCAGTGTTGTACAGGTGGTCGGGGTCAGGGAAAGCTGAAGCTGCGCCTGGACGCCGCCTTTTGCTTCGGAGTGTCACCTTGAGCCGCCAGTAGTAACACAACGTTCTCTTGACCTGCCATGGAAGAGAGAGAAGACGAGTGACGCAAGAGTTCCATTTACTGTTACTTCTTCCTTTA
>NC_059301.1:5377486-5382486 GCF_017591435.1 Portunus trituberculatus
CACCACGTGCCTGAGCATGCCACCTTTAATACCGCTCTCTCTCTCTCTCTCTCTCTCTCTCTCTCTCTCTCTCTCTCTCTCTCTCTCTCTCTCTCTCTCTCTCTGCCCTTCTTTTTTTTTTGTTTCTTTTTTTCTCTTACTTTTCTGCAACCCTTCCTTTTTTCTTCTTTGTTCGTTCTCTCTCTCTCTCTCTCTCTCTCTCTCTCTCTCTCTCTCTCTCTCTCTCTCTCTCTCTCTCTCTCTCTCTCTCTCTCTCTCTCTCTCTCTCTCTCTCTCTCTCTCTCTCTCTCTCTCTCTCTGCTTGATATACGTAATTTCTCCAGGGCAGAGGAACAGATGGGTTAGAAGGTCAGTGTTGCAGACGGTCCCGTTGTGGCGAAGGAGGGAGGCTGGTGGCGGAAATGGAGACGTGAGGTGATACGTAGGAAGGGTTAAGAGCTTTTAGGGGTGGTGGTAGAGGGAATATTGTTGATGGAATAGAATAAAATGGGTGAACGTTTATAGTGATTGAGGAAGGGGAAAGTTTTAATGAAGTAGAATAGACAGTGTGTCGATGAAAGATATAGTAATCTGTCGGGGAGAAAGTAGATATTGAGGGAGAAAGGTTTAGATCTAAGTAGGGGAGTAGAAAAGATGGTGACGATAGATAAAGGAAAGAAAGTACACGGTGATTAGGAAAGTGAAGAGGGGTGTTGGTGGAGGTGAAAAGATGTAAAGGTGATGATATTTGAGGATTGGTAGTAGATTAACTGTTGTTGTTGAGAGAGAGAGAGAGAGAGAGAGAGAGAGAGAGAGAGAGAGAGAGAGAGAGAGAGAGAGAGAGAGAGAGAGAGATTCCATGTTCACAGTTTTGGTCATATAACTGATATGCTTCATTATGTTTTACTATGCCTTTGATCTTTATTTTCTCACCTTTACTCTGTTGGGATTGTCATTACCTGTGCAATGAGTGAATACCACAATGAAAACTGGTAGCCTTTTGTTTCACTATTTTCATTACGATTTTTTAAGGCACTCGTACTGATTATTTATTTATTTTTTCTTCCGCAGCCACCGTGGACAGGTGCTGGTTAAGTTGATGTTTATGGGAATGATGATTAGGTGCCCTGTGTCTCGCCAATAACTCCAGCGAATAGGAAACTCAGCAGGGATAACGAGGCTGTTTGTGAGGCACTTGTGATATAGGATGCGTGAGGAAGCACACACACACACACACACACACACACACACACACACACACACACACACACACACACACACACACACACACACACACACACACACACACGGCCCGGTAGCTCAGTGGTTAGAGCGCTGGCTTCACAAGCCAGATGACCGGGGTTCGATTCCCCGGCCGGGTGGAGATATTTGGGTGTGTCTCCTTTCACGTGTAGCCCCTGTTCACCTAGCAGTGAGTAGGTACGGGATGTAAATCGAGGAGTTGTGACCTTGTTGTCCCGGTGTGTGGTGTGTGCCTGGTTTCAGACCTATCCCAAGATCGGAAATAATGAGCTCTGAGCTCGTTCCGTAGGGTAACGTCTGGCTGTCTCGTCAGAGACTGCAGCAGATCAAACAGTGAATTACACACACACACACACACACACACACACACACACGTCTGATATCAACTTCCTCATAAATAACGTTCTTACTTTTATTTCCAGGTTTTTTTTCTTGTCCAATTTCATAACGTTGGGATAGTGTAGGTATGAATGTTGCATGTTTGTCATGCGCGGGTTAAGGTGAATGGACTGTCAGGTATCAATTTTGCTATGCGAGGCGAGGCGAGGCAGGTGGGTGAGTTTTTTTTTTTTTTTTTTAAGTAGGGAAGAGCCAAGGGTAAAAAAAGAGAGATAAAAAAAAAGGCCCATTTGAGTGCTGGCTCTCTGAAAAGTGTAAAAGGTGCAAATGCCGTCAGCCAAAGTAGGGGAGCAAATGCCTCGATACCTCCCTCTTAAAAGAAGACAAGTCGTAGGAATTCGGAAATACAGATGCAGGGAAGGAGTTGCAGAGTTTACCAGTGAAAGGGATGAATGACCGAGAGTACTGGTTAACGCTTGCATTAGAGAGTTGGACAGAATAGGGATGAGAGGAAGAAGAAAGCCTTGTGCAGCGAGGCCGCAGGAGAAGGGGAGGCATGCAGTTAGCAAGATCAGTAGAACAGTTAGCATGAAAATAGCGATAAAAAATAGAAAGGGATGCAACATTTCGGCGGTGAGAAAGAGACTGAAGACAATTAGTCAGAGGAGGGGAGTTGATGAGACGAAGAGCTTTCGATTCCACCCTATCAAGCAAAGCTGTGTGACTGGAACCCCCCAAACATGGGAGGAGTACTCCATACAGGGACGCATAAGGCCCTTATACAGAGTAAGCAGTTGGAGGGGCGAGAAAAACTGGCGGAGACGCCTCAGAACACCTAACTTCATAGAAGCTGTTTTAGCAAGAGATGAGATGTGAAGTTTCCAGTTAAGATTATGAGCAAAGGACAGACCGAGGATATTCATTGTGGAAGAGGGAGACAGTTGAGTGTCATTGAAGAAGAGGGGATAGTTGTCTGGAAGGTTGTGTCGAGTTGATAGATGGAGGAATTGAGTTTTGAGGCATTGAAAACTACTAGATTTTCTCTGCCCCAATCGGAAATCTTAGAAAGATCGGAAGTCAGGCGTTCCGTGGCGTCCCCGCGTGATCTGTTGACTTCCTGAAGGGTTGGACGTCTCTGAAAGAACGTGGAAAGATGTAGGGTGGTATCATCAGCGTAGGAGTGGATAGGGCAAGAAGTTTGGTTAAGAAGGTCATTAATGAATGATAGAAAGAGAGTGGGTGACAGGACAAAACCCTGAGGAACACCACTATTAATAGATTTAGGAGAAGAACAGTAGCCGTCTACCACAGCAGCAATAGAGCGGTCGGAAAGGAAACTTGAGATAAAGTTGCAGAGAGAAGGATAGGAGCCGTAAGAGGGCAGTTTTGAAATCAAAGCTTTATCAAAAGCTTTTGATATGTCTAATGCTACAGCAAAGGTTTCACCGAAATCTCTAAAAGAGGATGACCAAGACTCAGTAAGGAAAGCCAGAAGATCACCAGTAGAGCGACCTTGACGGAAGCCATACTGGCGATCAAACAGAAGATTGTGAAGTGACAGATGTTTGAGAATCTTCCTATTCAGGATAGATTCAAAAACTTTAGACAAGCAAGAGATTAAAGCTATAGGACGGTAGTTTGAGGGGTTAGAACGGTCACCCTTTTTAGGAACAGGCTGAATGTAGGCGAACTTCCAGCAGGAAGGAAAGGTAGAAGTCGATAGACAAAGTTGGAAGAGTTTGGCCAGGCAAGGTGCAAGCACAGAAGCACAGTTTTTGAGAACAATAGGAGGGACCCCATCAGGTCCATAAGCCTTCCGAGGGTTTAGGCCAGCAAGGGCATGGAAAACATCATTACGAAGAATTTTGATTGTAGACATGAAATAGTCAGAGGGAGGAGGAGAGGAGGACAAGCCCAGAATCGTCCAAGGTGGAGTTGTGAGCAAAGGTTTGAGAAAAGAGTTCAGCTTTAGAGACAGAAGAGATGGCAGTGGCGCCATCAGGATGAAATAAAGGAGGGAAAGATGAAGAAGTGAAGTTATTTGAGATGTTTTTGGCTAGATGCCAGAAGTCACGAGGGGAGTTTGAGTTTGAAAGATTTTGACATTTTCTATTTATGAAAGAGTGTTTGGCAAGTTGAAGAACAGACTTGGCATGATTCCGGGCAGAGATATAAAGTGCATGAGATTCAGGAGATGGAAGGCTCAAGTACCTTTTGTGGGCAACCTCTCTATCATGTATAGCACGAGAAGGTTTAGGTTGAGAAAAAGAATGAGGAATGTACGCCTCCATGCCAGACACTAACACCTCTGTTATGCGTTCAGCACAAAGAGATGGGTCTCTGACACGGAAGCAATAATCATTCCAGGGAAAATCAGCATAATACCTCCTCAGGTCCCCCCAACTGGCAGAGGCAAAACGCCAGAGGCACCTTCGCTTTGGGGGATTGGAGGGATTGGAGAAATACGACAAGATACAAAAATGAGATTGTGATCGAAGGAGCCCAACGGAGATGAAAGGGTGACAGCATAAGCAGAAGGGTTAGAGGTGAGGAAGAGATCAAGGATGTTGGGCGTGTCTCCAAGACGGTCAGGAATACGAGTAGGGCGTTGCACCTGTTGCTCTAGGTCATGGAGGATAGCAAAGTTGAAGGCTAGTTCACCAGGGTGGTCAGTGAAGGGAGAGGAAAGCCAAAGCTGGTGGTGAACATCGAAATCTCCAAGAATGGAAATCTCAGCGAGTGAATCGCATGTATGAAATCCTTCAAGGAGTCGCCCTTAGTGAAGGTCAGTATATGAATAATGTTCATGATGTCAAAGATACAAGTTGTGATTACTATTTTACATCATAAACCTACTGCTGGTATATCCTTTTGTATCAAGTTTTACTCATTCTATATTCTATCATGAACATAAAGCCTCACTTGCTCATTCTGGGGAATAATTCATAGTTGTTTTTCGAGGACATAGTTTTAGACGCCAATACAGAAAAGCTTGGCGTCATTTGAAGCTGTTTTATGTTTTAGTAAGTAATTGACGTGAGAATGATAAAACGTGTGAACAAATGTTTTTCAAAGTTAATTAAGAATGGTTAGGGAAACCAATAACGTTATAAAAGATTGGACTTACTTAAAGTTAAATATAACATTATGAACGAGGGACGGGATTCATTAACGCTCCCTGCTTAAGAATTGCGTGCGAACAAAAATAAAAAGTTTGGAGGAACTCCCCCAAGTGCGATGCACTAAAGGTTTGTTGAGCTCGCCATCTTGGACATTTTCTTTTCAGCTCTTTTTCATTTCTGTGGCGGTAGTCTCCGCTAGATGGCATTAGTGCATGGTAGACAATTTTTCCCTCAGCCATTATCAACCACCGTGTGTACCAGCGCGGCCCATTGTGTGTATCAACATTATTAATGAAA
>NC_059301.1:5387486-5389986 GCF_017591435.1 Portunus trituberculatus
ATGTAAAAATAAGGTCAATTGGATGCGCCAGTTGCTAAAGAGTATAGTGGAAAAGATTGCTTGGTTTTACCTCAGTCTTGTTGTATAGTCTGTTAAGAACATTTCATAAGAATATTATCAGTGGCTCAGAGGATTTAAGCCTGAGGGAAGACGCAAAACAAGTATGTATTTAGCCTTGAAGAAAACACGCAGTATAGAGTATGTTGCTCGACTCCCTTCTCCGTATATATTCCATAAAAGGGAAAATACTCCTTTGAGGAAACTACTGATCTCCTTTGAAAGTCATCCAAGGAAGGGATTAATTCAGAGTAGTACGCTCATAATTACGGACCTTGGAACTACATAGATTTGAAGGACTTTGTGGGGCTACAGAAGGGGCTTGGTGGCGTCAAGCGTGAGGCGGGTATAGGTGCTGATAACAGGCGGTTGGTCGTGAATATGATAGGCTGGCCATAGGAAGTGTCCTTTATAGAAAAGAAATCTTTGTAAATCTCTTCCTGATTGAGTTTTATATATTAACAGAGAGAGAGAGAGAGAGAGAGAGAGAGAGAGAGAGAGAGAGAGAGAGAGAGAGAGAGAGAGAGAGCCTATTATTAATTCATTGACAAAATTTCTGTCATTCACAAACACAGTATATTCAATTTTTAAATAAGGTTACAATAAAACGGTATCAAAAGTATAATATACTCACGACAATGTTATCCAGACAACACATCTTTCACATACTTCATCACATTCTTCCTCTACCAATCAATAAAACACTGAAACGAATTTACAATTACAAATAAAAATGCTCAAATAAATATAAGTTACATGTTTGAAAATCCTTAAAATCTTCTTTCATCAGCTTAACAACCAAAGTTTAATGCCAAACGCACCCAAGTCACATTTGAACTCTTTCACAAATAAAAACATCAATGTTACAACTTTAAAAACCTAAAATATCAAACATTATTTCCCTTTAAATATCTACAAATACACTTTCAATGCGTCTTGTATATAAACTCACAAACCTTTCACATAGCCTCTTTCCATTAACGTACATAGACTGCTAAAATCTAGTTTATTATACCATGGACAGAAAACAATCTAAGAGAACATGCGACTTATTCTGTACTACTTGCTCGTCACATGAACATAACCGCTGTTCTTCCGGTACGCCATTCCTCCTACTTGTCTCAATCTTCAGATAATGAGACACTACGTATAGCCTGGTTAGTGTTTTTCTTTTGAAATCTGGAATGAACTCGGTGCTCATGTAAACTGAATTTACAGATAATTGTGGGTTAATTATTGTTCTATAACATACATGCTTTGAGGCTGTTAACAGTTTCTCTCTAACTCTCCTCTTAACTTCGTCCAGTGAGTTTATACTACATTGGTAGCTTAGGGCTTGTGCCATGAACCTGTACCTCGGAGTATCAGCCTTCCTGCAAAGTTCAAAAACAATGTAGAAAGTTTCTTCGTTATTCGGCGTTCTTACCTTGTTTTCTAAAAACTTCTGTCTCTTCTTGGCTATTACATCTTGTACCGGCTGTATACCAGATTAATTAAATCAAGTGTTTTTCCTTACACAGCTCTGTTATACCGAGTTATCAACTTTTTAGGGTGATTAACTAACCATGTTTCAGCGCTATAGAGTGCGGCAGACGTCACTGCAGCATCAAGTACCTTCCTCTTATGTAATTATGTATGGCATATTAATGTTTGCAGCACAAAATATGGCAAACTTGTTAAGATGTGATTTGTTCACTGTTTCATGTAAAGCTAAAATTGTATTCATTTTGGCATCATTCGTTATCAACCCCCACCCCAAATAAAGATAGTTGTTGACATAATCTATATTGATATCTCGTGTTATTAGAGGGGCGATGTCTTCTTTTGTGCCACGAATAACAAGAATTTTTTTTTTTTTCATTTGGCACCATCCCATATACTTGACAGTAATCAATCACTATGTTAAGTTTTTTTATGCATATTTTTCTAGAAGTTGCCAGTTATCACCATGTCATCCATCAGGAGTAAGGTATGTAGCATTCCCAAAAATCTATCCCTGCCCACAATTTGCTTAATCATCCTGACTGCTTCGTCTATGTATATAGTGAATAGTAGACACTTAGATGGAGGCCTTTGACGTACTCCTTCCGTGGCTTCTACCGTAACGGATCGAAACACATTCCTCGTGCATGCATACATGGTTCGTATTACGAGTAGCATTGCTTTGCCACACCCCACGTGACTTCAATACATTAAGTAATTTTCCACACGGCACTATGTCCTACGCCTTACTGAAATCTATGAACAACATGTATGATCTTTCTCTTTTGAAAGTTAGCAAGGTCACTTAGTAATCTCGGAGTCATTATCTGTTACACATATACGCGGTCCTGCTGGGCCCCAGCCTGACATTTGTTTAAATTGGTCCACAGTTTCAACCTTTTCAGTATCAAAGAGTCGTACAATTTTGTTAAGGTATTCATCACCGTTATATTTCTCTAAT
>NC_059301.1:5394986-5402486 GCF_017591435.1 Portunus trituberculatus
CAGGGTAGGGCATTACTAGGCTATATAGTAAAACTAAATTGTCGGGTCCACAGGATGAAGCCGATAATCCCTGTCACGTTGCCATATCTCGCATTACTTCAAAGAAAACGGAAGAACAGTTCTCTATTCAATATAATGCATGATTTCGCTAAAATAAAAAAAAATGGTGTGGGGGGACACAAGAGATATGAAGATCTCTGCAGGTGATAATGTCATAAGTAAAGAAATACTGTACAGTAAAGGCGCTGGTTATAAGAGTGCAAA
The DNA here is from genome assembly GCF_017591435.1 of Portunus trituberculatus. Lineage (NCBI taxonomy): Eukaryota > Metazoa > Arthropoda > Malacostraca > Decapoda > Portunidae > Portunus > Portunus trituberculatus. Next base: position 5,395,251 of record NC_059301.1, read on the forward strand.
TGAGACTGATAATTTACATAATATTTACTGTTATGTCCTCTCGAAATACCCAGACTAACATAGTGAGTGGTGAGAAGAAACAAAAGATGAAACAACATTTTATTTCAGGTATCGCCCCAAGGTCCACTTATTTACTGAACATCATTGGATGCACAGACTTTGGCTGTACAACACACAGTAAGATGGGGAAACGTCAGTGTTTACTTCCGTTGTAGTGACCAGAAAGTGAGTTGATTTGCACGTGCGCCTGTCTGGTGAACTGACTCCCTGTTCCTCTGGGAAAAATACAAAGCTAGTTTGCAATAATTTTCTTTTCTTTCTTTTACTTTTACTCCTTGACAGGCAAGAGGAATTACTAACTACTTAATGAGAACGATTTGATAGCTTGTGGATAAAAATAAAGAACTTAAGACACCTAGCACCAAAACCTGACATAACCTGTCGCGATAACCCGCCTGTAGGCGCACTGGGCCGGCGTAACCTTCCTTCACTTACTGTACGCCATGCTGGGAAACTGTACCGATAGAGGGCAGCGCGATATCCACCATCATAGCTGATACAATTTTACACTACTGGTAAAACTTTCGTGGTCTGGAAGTTTCGTAGCTCACATTGTCTGCTTAAGGTATCGCAGACTACCTCCTCTACTCTCTCTCTCTCTCTCTCTCTCTCTCTCTCTCTCTCTCTCTCTCTCTCTCTCTCTCTCTATATATATATATATATATATATATATATATATATATATATATATATATATATATATATATATATATATATATATATATATATAATTTCTGCTGCTTTCTTTGTATTTAGTACAGTTCATCATCTTCACAGGAAAATGTCATGTCTTTCCATTTGAAGTTTTTTTCATATTCATAAGAACTCAACTAGAATAGTTACAAAACAAATTTCGCAATAGCTTATTAGTAATTGTGTGGGTCAAAACGTCCATTTCATAAATTTCATCTGTCGGCTCTGGGGTGGGTTTCAGCTTTAGTGAGCCAGGTGCAAGTGGCACGCAGGTAGGAATGGAAAATATTACCTTCAGGTAGATATGTCCACATTCTAAAGCCACGGAGAGAAAAATGATAAAAGAAAATAAATAAGTAAATAATCACCAATAAAGAAACACACCTCCATTGGTACATTGTATTCTAGCTACAGTATGTGAACCAACACACGCCAGGAACGCTTTCCTCCTAATGGCTAATAACTGTGGCAGTCTCGCTCTTTCATAGCATCTCCATTTACCAACCACACCGAGAAATGTGTCATTTACTCAGAAGTACATTGCCTGTCCCAGTGTTTCTCTCTTTACTATTATGAATTCTAAGTTTTATCACATCTGGAAATGGTAATCGGGGGCGGAGTGGTTTATAGTATCGCTTTCAAGATCAAGGCCACACCATACCCTTAATTTTTAAATGTCTATATCTCACGATAAGGAGTACATTGCCTCTCCCCACTGGTTTTCTACTATTATTACATCTGTGTATCGTCATGCACGTCTGGAAATGGTTTCTTATGAATATTTTTTTTTTTTTAGAGACAAACTAAGGTTAGGCACTGATTTTTGTAAAGTTTTGGAAGACGTGTTTAATCTGAATCGAATTGCTTTATAGCGCCAGGATAATGTCATCATAGCGGTGCCCTTCATACTGTTTCTTAGTAGCCAGGATAAAACCAAAAATAATGGGTTCAAGCTGGAAAAATTTAGGTTTTAGATTGAGAGATGGGAAGGAACTGGTTCTCAAATAGAGTGGTTGATGAATGGAGCTGATTCAGTAATGAGGTTGTTACTGCTAAGTCAATAATTAGCACTAAAAGATTAATTATTAGACAGATATATAGGTGGGGATGATCAATGGAAATAAGTATATAAGTTAGTACAGGGACTGCCACATGTAGGGTTAATGAATTCTTGCAGATTTCCTCATTTTCTTATGGCCTTACATATACCAAAATAAATACCACGATGTCTATTTAGTATTAGGTTAAAAAATAGGTGCAATGTAATAAAATTTGAATACCTTTTAAATATACTGTAAAAAACAAAAACCAGATGTATATACGACTACAGAGTCTGCTGCCTATAGACCTAATGGCTTCTTCCAGCTTCGTATTATTTTCTTAAGTTCTCAGGTCCTTTTGATGTCATCATACGATAAGAAATTCATATAAAAAGACCAGCGCTCGATAAGCGTCTTTGTGTGTGTGTGTGTGTGTGTGTGTGTGTGTGTGTGTGTGTGTGTGTGTGTGTTGACTGCCTGCCTGCTTCAGCTACCATCGCCATCCTAACCATTTTTATGCGTGAACCTTTGCCAGAAAATCAATGATTCTGTCAAAAATCGAGGGACCTATTTCTCCCCGTGACGGCTGCTGAATAAGCTGCTTGATTCTCCCGTTTTTTTTTTTTTTTTTTTTTTCATGTTGTGCATATATAGAATCCAGTAGAGTATCGCTTTCTGTCATATTTATTTCCGTTTTGATATTACTAATGTGCTTCTTGGAATCAAATTATGATGCTCACTTCACTTTCCCTTCCCTTTTGTCTGAGCTTCCCTCACTTTCAGTTTCAAGACATGAGTTCCTTATGCATCTCACAGTTTGCTTCTTTTAGTTATTTTCTTCTTTCTGCTTTGAGTCGCTTGGTAGTTTTCAGCAGATATCTGTCGTGTGGGTTGTGGATGATATTCAAAAGCCTCATGATATGAATATTGACCTTTTATAATGAAAGACGTCTGCTGCATAAGGGAAATGCGCGCCATTTGCTTGAAAGTGATGGATATTGTGTTTCATCCCTTAACTCTTTCATTGCTAATTGGCATATGTTTTCTTAATCAAAAACCATTCCAAGGCATCTCTTCTTGTTCTACAGATACCGATCAACAGTAGGAGGTTAGAAATCGCATTATATAATCTTTTTGATGTTCTTTCTCATAGATGTTAATAAAGATTACACACATTTCTTCCAGTGTTGTGAATTGTTGCATTCTACATTAATTGGTAAGGGAAAATACTTTGTGTGTACAGTATTTCGCCTTGATGAAAAATAACGCTGCTTCAGTTGTTCGCGACGACCATCAAACGAGGCTGCAATCCTCAGCCATCGGCGCAGAACAGGTTTCGCATTAAGCAGATCTGAAGCAGGACAATAGATTGCATGGAGCGTGAATGATCGTGTTTGCATTTGTCTCGCGGTTGCCGTTGCTTGTCAAGGGTGTGCTCGTGCAAGGCGCCTGGGAGGTTACGTTCAATGGAATAATCAAGAGAGTTCCCCAGAGAGACGTTTACTCTTCCTTTGGTCTTTTGGTCTTTTTGGTCACCTTTCCTTCAAGACGACATGCCACCTCTACTCACGTCCCTCCTTTCCCGAAACCGACATCAGTTCACTTTTTCGTTCTTTTGACTCTTTTATTTTTCTTTGTAGTGCAGCGTTAAAGCATTTCCCCTTTTTGTCTTTTTTAAAAAATCTATAAATCCACCTTTTCTTTAATCGATAAATAAGGAAAATTTGTGTAAGAGATTCCACCACAATCTCTTAATGTTGCTACCATCATCACCACCATAACCTCCTACACCTCCACTTCAATTGCAATGAACATAGCCAATACTGCAGGCTCCTTTACCATCACCATAACCACTTCCATCACCGCTTCCGCCACCTTTACAATTAACGCCGACGCTACCACTGCCACCATCACAGTGTCCCTTACTGCAACCACCACCAGCACCATCATTAGAACAGTTCTTTCCACCCTACAGACAACCACCGAACACCCCCTCTATTCACGGATTTTTACTCCTCAATCACCAAGACAGTCATAACCACTGGCATCACCATTATGACCACCCTCTCCTTCACCTCACCTCTCATCACCATCAGTATCGTTATTATGATCAAAAGCTTCGTTTTCGTCGCACCATCACAACTTCCATCACCACATCCGCCACCGCCGTTCCCCCTTATGCACAACAAATATCGCGCGGCTCAGGTTTCAGTTCCATTAAACAGGAGTTGGAGCCCAATGATCGATTAGCTTCACGTGGGTCCGCGAGGATTGCCAAAAAATGCCTTGTAATGATAGACGCAAGCTGCAAGGAAGGACGGCAAAATTGCGAGTATTCAAAGGACTTTGCTCTCAAGGACGACCTGAGTGTGAATAACCTCAGCAGTGAAGCAACTATACAGTGTGTTGATCTAAAATGTTATAAGAAGATAAACGGTGTGTGTGTGTGTGTGTGTGTGTGTGTGTGTGTGTGTGTGTGTGTGTGTGTGTGTGTGTGTTTTAGAAGTTTATATTTTAATTTTCATGTTCTTATATTGTTTTTTTTTTTTTTTATTTAATTTCATTCTGTCTTTGCTTATTAGCGTGGCAAGGAAATTGACTAAGGGGAGTAAAAAACATCTGAGCTTCATGCTTCCAAAGCCACTGTTAAAAATACGTAAATTAATTGAAACCGACACGTCACTGCTGCATGAGGATCCAATGTCCATTCAGTCGCCCTACATCCTATGCTGTTCTGTATTATAGTTAATGCGCACTTCTCTCGCAATCACAATCCATCCCTTTTAAACTTTATACTTTGGCACCTCTAGCAAGGCTTCTCAAGTCGGACAAAGCCTTTTTCATATTGATTTCAGAGCACGTTCTCAAGTTAATTCCAGCTCTATTACTAAAAGAGGAACAGAAGTAAGTTTTTTTTTTCAGCTCTGTTACGTGACAGCCATGAGTCGATCTTTATCAAAGTGAACGCTTGCCTATCTTATTGTTCAGTTTTGTGCTTTAAGACTAAGATGTTCCTTTGTACTCAAACAAGGTACAGTCATCAACAATAGATAACACAATGTGATAGTTTCCTTTGTGTTCTTCGTTTTTTTTTCAATTTTAAGTACTTTTTACACAAGAATATTTCAAATATCATATCATATCTTAATACCACATCTTTGATTACTTTAGAAGTACAACACCTTGGCATGGAATTTTCACGAGGAATATTAAGTCCCAGCAGTGACAAAAGTTACCAGAAAGCTACACTATTCATTATCTGGCGCGTGACGGCCTCTTCAGCTTTCCTTGATATGTGATGTTGTCAAGGCACCATGCGATAAGAGGTGAGGAGCAAGATGAAGGTCAACGTAGAGGGAAAGGTAGTAATGTTTCTCTTGTTAACTCCGAAAGTTGTTTGATAACTGAAAGGAATGGTCGGACGGAGGAAGTGAGGGAGGAAGCGGTGAAGGTAAGAGGCAACAAAGGAAGGAAAACAAAAACGAAAAAAAGAAAATACCTTGGATTCTTTCTTTATATTGGTATTTCCCTGGATTTCGATAAAATATTTTTGAAATACTTCTCTTGCTTCATAAAACTTTCTGTTTGGAAGGGAAATTAAAGGAAAAACTTTAGTGAAAGAGGTTGCAAGATTCAAAGCGCTGTGTGAAGAACCCCGATGGTTCTTACGTGCCGCGCGCACACACACACACACACACACACACACACACACACACACACACACACACACACACACACACACACACACACACACACACACACACACACACACACACACACATATTTACGTAATACTAAACATACACACTATAGAACTCATCCTTCCTTACCCCCTCCTCTTCACTCTCTCAAAACCTCTCCACCTAACAATAGAGCGTCTCAGATGGGATACTCACGCCAATCACGGTGAAGCGCGGCCCCTCCAGGATCCAGTAGTAAGTGGTGAAGGAGTAGCCCCACCAGCAGTCCACGTTCTTCCACAGGCCCATCACCACCGCCCAGCACGCCGTCATGAACACCGGGATGCCTGCAGTAGGGAGAGGAACGGGGCGAGATAAATAAGTGGCAGTGAGGGACGGAAAGAAAGGAAAGAAGAGGAGAGAGAGGGAAAGTGTGAGGGAGGTAGTGAAATTAAAGTTAATATTGGATGGTTTTAGATAGTTTTCAATACTTTCCAGAGAGAGAGAGAGAGAGAGAGAGAGAGAGAGAGAGAGAGAGGGAGGGAGAAATGGTAAGAGGACAATTCTGGTGTCGAGTGGCAAGGAACGGGGAAAACAAGTGAGAGAGAGAGAGAGAGAGAGAGAGAGAGAGAGAGAGAGAGAGAGAGAGAGAGAGAGAGAGAAATGGTAAGAGGACAATTCTGGTGTCGAGTGGCAAGGAACGGGGAAAACAAGTGAGAGAGAGAGAGAGAGAGAGAGAGAGAGAGAGAGAGAGAGAGAGAGAGAGAGAGAGAGAGGGAGAGGGAGAAGGAGTAAGATATGATGGAAATGTTCCCACTTGTGTCTGCTTTAGGTGCACTCCTTCCCGTTGTTTGTTTCTAGTAGCGATTGTGCTGTTGTTTGTATACGATTCCTGTGACTCTTGACAGCTTTGTGTTTATGTTTCGTTTTTGTTTTACGTATTTTTTCTTTATCATGGTTTCGTTAATTGTTTGTGCGTTGTTCTCGATTTATTGTGTTTGTTTTAATTCTTTGTATGTTTCATTTCTACCTGTTTTTTTTTTTTTTATGTAGGAGAGAAGGCCAGCCAAGGGCAAAACAATGTTAAAAAAAAGGGCCCACTTGATGCTACTTCTCTAAAAGATAAGAAGGGTTATCCAAAATTAGAGAGCAAATGTCTTGACACCTTTCTCTTCAAAAAAGTCAAGTCGTAGGAAGACGGAAATACAGAAGCAGGCAGGGAGTTCCAGAGTTTGCCAGTGAAAGATATGAATGATTAACTGGTTAACCCTTGCATTAGAGAATTGGACAGAAAAGGGATGAGAGGACGAAGAAAGCCTTATGCAGCGAGGCCGCAGGAGGAGAAGGGGAGAAAGGCAGTTAGCAAGATACAGTAGAACAGTTAGCATGAAAATGAGCGATAAAAGATAGAAAGAGATGCAAGATTTTGGCGGTGAGAAAGAGGCTGAAGACAGTCAGTAAGAGGAGGGGAGTTGATAAGACGAAAAACTTTTGATTGTGGTTATGTGCATCGTTTTTGTTGTTTGCTTCTCGTCTTGGTATTGTTGCAGTAATGTGGTTTTAATTACTTGCCTTTTATTTTGTAATTATGCTTTTTATTAGTAATCAGCATGTTTGTTTCAAGAGACTGTTTTCAATTAGTTTTGCTACAGTTTTATGTTACATATCTAGTTATATATGTGTTGTGTGTGTGTGTGTGTGTGTGTGTGTGTGTGTGTGTGTGTGTGTGTGTGTGTGTGTGTGTGTGTGTGTGTGTGTGTGTG
>NC_059301.1:5407486-5432486 GCF_017591435.1 Portunus trituberculatus
GGAGGAGGGGAGGCATGCAGTTAGCAAGATCAGTAGAACAGTTAGCATGAAAATAGCGATAAAAGAGAGCAAAAGATGCAACATTCCAGCAGTAAGAAAGAAGCTGAAGGCAGTCAGAGGACAGGAGTTGATGAGAAGGACGGATAAGGCCCTTGTACAGAGTTAACACTTGGAGGGGCGAGAAAAACTGGCGGAGACGCCTCAGAACGCCTAGCTTCATAGAAACTGTTTTAGCAAGAGATGAGATGTGAAGTTTCCAGTTTAGACTATAAATAAAGGACAGACCGAGGATGTTCAATGTAGATGGGGACAGTTGAGTGTCATTGATGAAGAGGGATAGTTATCTGGAAGGTTGTGTCGAAATGATAGATGGAGGAATTGAGTTTTGGAGGCATTGAAAACTACTAGATTTTCTCTTTTCCAATCAAAAATCTTAGAAAGATCAGAAGTCAGGCGTTCGGTGGCGTTCCTGCGTGATCTGTTGACTTCCTAAAGAGTTGGTCGTCTCTGAGAAAACGTGGAAAAGTGAAGAGTGGTATCATCAGGAAGTCATTAGATCACGCAGGGACGCCACAGAACGCCTGACTTCTGATTTTTCTAAGATTTTTATTGGGGCAGAGAAAACTTAGTAGTGTTCAATGCCTCAAAAACTCAATTCCTCCATCTATCAACTCGACACAACCTTCCAGACAACTATCTCCTCTTCTTTAGTGACACTCAACTGTTTCCCTCTTCGACACTGAATACTCTCGGCCTGTCCTTTACCCATAATCTTAAATGGAAACTTAACATCTCATCTCTTGCTAAAACAGTTAGGCGTTCAGCAGAGTCTCCGCCAGTTTTTCTCGCCCTTCCAACTGCTAACTCTGTACAAGGGCCTTATCCGTCATCGCATGGAGTACTCTTCGCATGTTTGGGGGGGATTCCACTCTCACAGTTTTATTAAATAGGATGGAATGAAAAGCTTTTCGTCTCATCAACTCCCATCTGACTGTTTTCAGTCTCTTTCTCGCCGCCTAAATGTTGCATCTCTCTATCTTTTATCGCTATTTTCATGCTAACTGTTCTATTGATCTTGCTAACTAAATGCCTCCCCTCCTCCTGTGGCCTCGCTGCACAGGGCCTTCTTCTTCCTCTCATCCTTATTCTGTCAACTCTAACGCAAGAGTTAACCAGTATTCTCAATCATGCATACCTTTCTCTGGTAAACTCTGGAACTCCCTGCCTGCTTCTGTATTTCCATCTTCCTACGGCTTGACTTCTTTTAAGAGAGAGGTCTCAAGACATTTGTCCCTGAATTCTGGACTTTTAAGGAAACTGGCAACCCAGTGGGCCTTCTTTTTCTATTTTTCGTTGTCTCTGACCAGTTGCCCCTCCTGCTTAAAAAAAAGAGTGGATAGGGCAAGAAGTTTGGTTAAGATCATTAATGAATAATAAAAAGAGAGTGGGTGACAGGACAGAACCCTGAGGAACACCACTGTTAATAGATTTAGGAAAAGAACAGTGGCTGTCTACCACTTCTACAATAAAATGGTCGGAAAGGAAACTTGAGATAAAGTTACAGAGAGAAGAATAGAAACCGCAGAAGGGCAATTATAAAATCAAAGCTTTGTGCCAGACTCTATCAAAAACTTTTGATATGTCTAACGCGACAGCAAAACTCTCACCGAAATCTCTTAAAGCGAATGACCAAGACTGAGTAAGGAAAGCCAGAAGATCATCAGTAATGTGACATTGACGGAAGCCATACTGGTTATCAGAGAGAAGATTGTGAAGTGACATATCTAAGAATTGTCCTATTGAGGATAGATTAAATAAAAACTTTAGATAAACAAGAAATTAAACCTGGTAAGCTGAGGGATTAGAACGGTCACCTTTTATAGGAACAGGCTGAATGCAGGCAAACTTCCAGCAAGAAGGAAAGTAGAAGTAAATAGACACAGCTGAAAGAGTTTGGCCAGGCATGGTGCAAGCACGGAAGCACAGTTTTTGAGAACAATAAGAGAAACCCCATCAGGTCCATAAGCCTTCCGAGGGTTTAGGCCAGCGAGGGCATGGAAAACATCATTACGAAGAACTTTAATTGTAGGCATGAACTAGTCAGAGGGAGAAGGAGAGGGAGGGACAGGCCCAGAATCATCCAAGGTGGATTTGTTAGCAAAGATTTTGAAGAACAGTTCAGCTTTAGAGACAGATGTGATGGCAGTGGTGCCATCAGGATGAAATAAAGGAGGGAAAGATGAGAAGTAAAGTTATTGGAGATGTTTTTAGCCAGATGCCAGAAGTCTTGAGGGGAGTTAGAGTTTGAAAGATTTTGATATTTTCTATTTTTGAAGGAGTGTTTGGCAAGTTGAAGAACAGACTTGGCATGATTCCATGCAGAAATATAAAGTGCATGAGGTTCAGGTGATGGAAGGCTCAAGTACCTTTTGTGGTATAGTCAGAGGAGTTAGGGGAGAGATAGACAACACAGATAAATTTAATTAGAGATTCACTAATGAGTTGAAGCCAGATGGTGGAAAACTCGGAAGAGCAGTTAAAATCGTTGCGGAGATAGACACAACATCCAGTTTTGGAACGAAACTGAGGATAGAGAAAGTAGGAGGAACAGAAAAGCTGGGCTACTTTCAGTTGTCTCAGCTGTGTTTTGGTGAGGAAAAGAATATGAAATTTAATGGAGGAGAGGTGGTGTTCTGCAGACCGAAAATTAGATCTAAGACCGCGAATGTTGCAAAAGTTAATGAAAAAAAAGTTGAGGGAAGTGTCAAGACATTTGGCTCGCTACCTGAAGATTAGTCAGACCTGGGGACATTTCTGGTGGCCTCCCCAGAAGGTTACTCTGAAGCTGGATAAGGAGTCGCCATTTTATTTTAATTTTGAGTGAAAGAAGTGTGTGTAATGAGTGCATGTAATTTTGTGGGAAGGAGGAGAGTTGTCTTTAGACGGCAGGCTGTGACTACCACCTTGAGTTGTGAGACACAAAGGGAAACTTTCATCGAGATCACAACTAGCTTTAATGGAAGCTTCACAGCACCCCCAGAACTGATCCAGACCAGAATTGGTTTGGAACAGAACTAATGCTATTAGACCTCGCTGGGAGTAAATTATTGTTTTGTTATGTGTCTACTACCTCCTCCTTTCTGAATCGTTATATTTGATGATGGTGTGAGTGAATGAGTGTGTGGTGTGAGGTGTGGTTATAGTTATGTTGCAGTGTGGAGAAAGGATGAAGAGGAAAAGGAAAAGAAAATGTAAGTTATGCAAGTAGAGGACGAAAAATGTAGAATTGAATAAAAAATAAAATAAAGGAACTCACAAGAAAGTAATAACATATGGGAAAGGAAAGGAAGAAGAAAAGGAGGAGAGATGAAAATGAAGGAAGAAATGAAGATGCAAGAACAAGAAGAAAAAAGAGAAAGAGCAAAAAGAAAATTAAAGAAAGAAGAAGGAAAAGGGAAGGAGAGGGAGTAAGAGGAGGAGGAGGAGAAGAAGAAGAGGAGGAGGAGGAGGAGGAGGAGGAGGAGGAGGAGGAGGAGGAGGAGGAGGAGGAAAACGATGACAAGGAAAAAATGAAGACAAAAAAGCTTAGTTTCCACTGATTTGCTCGGTATACATTTTTGACCACTTGTTCAATGTTTTTTAGTTTCATTTTGTCTCCTTATATGTGCAAGGCACGTTTTGGTAAGTTATGCTTGCAGAGAACTTGACCAGTAGTTAGGAATCAATCGAACGAGAAAGAGAAACTCGTGATTCTCAGTCTTTCATCTCTCGCAGAATTCTTAGAAAAAGGTCGTCTATTCGAGGCGCTGCGTCTAATACAAGTTTGTTGATTGCTTTGAAGATTACGTTGTCACAAGAACCGAAATATTTATGAAGTTTCCTTGGGTGTGAGCTGGAAAGCTGATCGCTATACCGAGCTATTCTATATGAATACAGAAGCAAAATATACAATAAAGGATATTAGCCACTTTGTTATGCATGTGCCGGCAGTTCTATGCAATAAGAATTGCACTGCTGATCGTCATTTAACAAACTAATTGTGGAATACTTGAAGGTTCATTTTCTAGTACTACGCTAAGAATATTTCAGGATTTTGTCTTACCCTGTTATTTATGTTACTGATTTTTTTTTCTTCTTTTGTTTGGCTTACAGTTCCGATTATTATTATTTTTTTTTTTTTTACTATTTTTTCGTACAGTATAACACTTGTTTTTCTTTCTTTGTCATTCCCATCCTTAACTCCCCCATCCTTCCCCCCCGCAATATTTTTAAAGCTTTTTCGTGTGTTGTATGAGGTATATCAGATTGACATCTGGGTCGCAGAAGGACTCACGCTTTAGGAGTCCACTCTGAAACGTTGATAAATATATTCCGGGACTGATGTGCGTCAAGAGGCATTGAGGGAGGTGTCTTTCCAATTACTTTTGGTGAGAAGTGTCCATAATTTATCAAACCCCTGTAAACAAAAGATTTTTCTTTGATGATATTTACGTTACGGTAATAACTTGAAACGAACTCGAGTCCATTAGCATATTCATCAGTGTTCAGATCCATGATGAAAACGGTATATAGATTATTTTCTCTTAATTGTTATTCTCTCTAATATTTTGTTGTTTTTTTCATATTAGTACCAAAGAACTGAGGATCAAAACGCTGTCCTCTCCTCATAACATCTCAAATTTTACATTCTTGAAAAAAAAAAGTACATACTGTTAGTGAGATCTCAGAAAGGAATGTGCTAGATCAAAGGAGAGACACTGCTGGTCCCTGTTCTTGGCGAGGAGTGAACGGAACAACTTGGTATGGTTTAACCTCAAAAACATTACAAAATATATAACCATGAATTATGAACATCTACCAAGTGTAAGTGGTAGCTAAAAATAAACACTGGACATTGTACAATATGAAGCGGCTGGAGGAACAGGCAATCACTGGTCACGTCCATCCCACACTAAGGCATGAGACGAATTGGGCAACTGAAAGAGAAACACGAGCTTGGAATGCACCAACTAGTCTTTTACTAGTCAGCGTGTAGGAGCAGAAGAGATGGAAATCTTGCCTTTTATATCCTTGCTTAATAGAATAACTGTTCAGCTCCAGTGTCTGTGTGTGATGTGAAAGGCGAGAAACATGGCATGAGATGTGTTGCCTGAACAGTTTTGGGGCCTCATATATCCAAGACGTTGTTAATTGCAGTGAAACAAAGAGTCCAGTGAAATGCCAGCCTTACCTGTGGCACAAAAATAGTATTCATCATCACAGCATGGCAGCGTATAATGATGCCACAGTTTCCGTTACTAAGATAATGCGCCAAGTTTGTGCATTTTTGGCATATTTTTGTTGGGATACACTTTCTCATAAAAACAGAACTAAGAAAAGAAAAATACTTCTTCTCATATAAGGAAAAAAGATCAGGGCCAAATTTTTCTTTGAAGTCTGGATGAAGGCTTTATTTATTAACTTGAACCCAGACTTAAACTTAGATATCACCGAAGTCGAGGAGGGAAACTTTCTCGAAATTTCGACAAAACATTTGATAGATTTGAAAGTTTGACCTTCAGAACACAGTATATCGTGGAAATAAATATGTTTACAATAATTTGACCAAAATTTTGGGTATGTAGTATACTGTTAACTATTGTTCCTAATTTTGGGCGGGTGGTACACTAACTTCTGTTGCGACCTACAGATGGAGGGCCTCTTCACTCTCTCCTTCTCGAGAAAAGCAGCTGATTCAGAGATACGACCTATGGCTATGAGCGTAGGCCGGACGCTTGTACAGAACAGACTGCAGATTGCAACTACCTCAAGCAGTAGTGAACTGGGAATAAATGGTCTATAAATATAGAAGATGACACGCTGATTGGCAGGACTTAGCTTTTCGTTTTTGTTTCTTGTTGGTATTCTGATTACTGATTTTTTATTTCAGCAACTCCGGGCAATTCTTCCCATTGTAAATATAGATAAACGCACTTACAAGGAAAGTCAGTAGTACTTTGTAAGACCTTATTCTGTGAATATTAGCTTTCGAAATCACAATCTGAACCCACACAAGTTATCTTATTGAGCTAAGAAGACGCCATAACATTGAAAGAATCTGTGTCGCGACTCTAGACACAAACCGAGGAAAGATTGATTAACATACAAGATGGAGTTCACGAAAGCGCAACAGACTTTTGGTTGTATGGGAGGAGATAACAATTTTGGTTTTGTTAACAGATTCAATCACTGTCGTCTGACGAAATCTTCGGCGGGCGGTCTAGCAACTGTCAGGTGAACAAGACAGCGCGGCACCACTGCAAGACTAAGTGGGTTGGCAGCTTCAAGTCGAGCTTTCTTTCTTGTCAATCCTCGCTGGGATTATCTGTCACTCATGTCACGTGTACCTACCTAGGGGCTGCTGTACCATGCTGTATGTGTGTGTGTGTGTGTGTGTGTGGGGAGAGAGAGAGAGAGAGAGAGAGAGAGAGAGAGAGAGAGAGAGAGAGAGAGAGATTATATTCATTAGTAAAAGTGAGTACCATTAAGAATACATATGAATTTCTCCAAATAGCTTTGTGTCTTGGTCTTGCTGGTGGCTTTGCCTTCCTTGCAATGGCCTGCGTCCCTTCCCCCTCCCAGGAATTATGTATGAATAATACGATGTGCGGAATGGAAATCAGAGAAGCTCGATTGCAATTAACTTATTTTAAAGAATTTCCAAGTGAAAGTTTGGAATGAAATTTTCTCAGGTGGATTCATTATCGCCTTTTTTTTTTCTTTTTTACTTATTTTCCATTTCACCGGATGTTTGTCATGAGCGAAAATGAAAGAAACAGTAATTGACGATAATAGCTTTCACACTTCCACTGCAGGGACAGTTTAGGTCAATTATGCCGAAGTTTATGGTGATAACCGCTGCCGCGAAAAACAACTGTGATGACTGGCTGGGAGAGAGAGAGAGAGAGAGAGAGAGAGAGAGAGAGAGAGAGAGAGAGAGATGGTCAGTGAAGCGGGGAGACACTGGATATTGAAAAGAAGGAGAGGAAAAGTGAGTGAAGGCAAGGAGCAGATGGGATTGTAAGAGATAAAGAAGGAAGAATGTAAGAGATAAAGAAGGAAGATATGGCAAGTGAAACGAGTTTGATGTCGATAAGAAAGACAGAGAGAGAGAGAGAGAGAGAGAGAGAGAGAGAGAGAGAGAGAGAGAGAGAGAGAGAGAGAGAGAGAGAGAGAGAGAAAATTACTAATGAATGTGAAAAATTCGATTCTTAATCAATATTATTCTCTTCCAGCTATTTTTCTTTATCCACGCAAGAGAGAAAAAAAAGAAAGAAAGAAAGAGCTGTGTGAACACTGAAAATAAAAAAAATAATGGTTCAATCAGGCAACTTAAACTGGCTACACTTTTTTTATACAACCACCACCACCACCAACATCAACAACACCACCACCACCACCACCACCACCACCACCACCACCACCACCACCACCACCACCACCACCACCACCACCACCACCACCACCACCACCACCACCACCACCACCACCACCACCACCACCACCACCGCCGCCGCCGCCGTTAACAATATGATAGAAATGTGTGATTTCACTTCCTCCAACCCCTGCTGCTGCTGCTGCTGCTGCTGCTGCTGCTGCCCTTCGTCTTTATCTCTCTCTCTCTCTCTCTCTCTCTCTCTCTCTCTCTCTCTCTCTCTCTCTCTCTCTCTCTCTCTCTCTCTCTCTCTCTCTCTCTCTCTCTCTCTCTCTCTCTCTCTCTCTCTCTCTCTCTCTCTCTCTCTCTCTCTCTCTCTCTCTCTCTCTCTCTCTCTCTCTCTCTACTTTTCCTTTGTTCTTCCTCCGTGCATCTCTTTCTGTAATCAACTCCACTAAGACACTCCACTTTCTTATTCATTTCTTTACTGCTCTTTTTTTCCTCCTTTCCCCCTTTTGCATTTGCTCTCAAGGTGTCCTTTCTTTCTCCCTTGAAGTTTTTACCACACTCTTAGTCTGTCCATTCTTTATTCCATTATTCTGTATTTGTCATTTCCTGCCTCGCCTGTCCTGGCTGTAATTGTTTTCCTGTTATCCCTTGTTTATTAATTATTGGTGGTTTTCATATATTTCTTTTTTACTTTCTCAAATCTTGCGTCGTTTGTTCCTAAGACTTAAGACGGAATGTGATTTAGAAAGGTGTTGTGTAGGAAAGTTGGCCATGGTGTGTGTGTGATTCGTAATATTCAATGAGGGGAGAAATTTGCTCAGAAGTATTTCAACAAAGACGGAGAACAAAAGGCACTCCTCTTATATCATTAGTAGTGCGAGAGAATGCTAGATGTCTGCTGTGTGTGCTTAAGGTCAAGTATTTTGTTCCCAGTTCTTACTTGTTTCAAGAAGGAAAAGAAATAAGTCTCGAGTTAATTCACTGGGAGGAGGAGGTGGAGGAGGAGGAGGAGGAGGAGGAAATGCTTGTTGCCTTAGTCTGCCAAATGCTTGTTCCCGTGTAGGTTTTTCTTGAATCTTTTTTCTCCAATCATCACTTATTCGTTCAGGAGCAGCGATCCGGTAGAGCTACACTTTAATGAAAGCTGCCTTGATGGAATGGTCTTTGCAGTCTGCAGTCTTCCTGGGTGATGGCTTTCCCTCTACTGAATGTGGTTAAGGGGGCAGTATATAACCAGCTCAAATTCCCGCAGCTTTTCACGTAGCAGTTTAAAAAGAAGCAGAGAAGGAAGAATAAAGAGCACCATAATGGAAATTAAAAATTATATGAACTAAATACAGCAATAATGTTATGTAACGGCAAGTATAATTGTTTAAGAATGTGAGTTCATTGCGAGGGTTCGTAAAACATAAGAGACTTGTTCCTTGGTTAACCATTATGTACTCTGTTTCTGCTGTCTCTCAGGACAGTTAAAACAAAATTGGGAAATTGTCAGTGTAAAGTCGGTGTAGTTTCCGACTGAATATCGGTGCCCAGCGACTGGAGAAATCAGTCGCAAAACAAGACCAACATGTTGGTCTTGTTCAGTCGATTTGCGACGTTATTGATGTTGTGACGTCACGGAGTAAGCTTTTGAAATGTGATGTCGATGTAGAGAAGATGCTAGAGTTGGTTAGGGAAAAAGAACATATCTGGGACCCCAGAAATTAATTATACAATAAAGAGAGGTTGCGCAAATCGTCGTTCGACGAAATAGCTGCCACTCTACAAGAACTGTTTCCCTCAATGCAGGGTGTTGTTGGAGGTGAGGATTGAAGACTTGTCAGGATTCAATTTGATCGCAATTGTGCAGTCTTCTTAAGATTAGTGTGGTAGGCACTCCTCACTTTCCTTCCTCTTAGCCAGGGACGTATCCACATGCAATTTCTTTTCTGTTGACTCTTCCGGTACGCCAAAAGAAAAGCAACCACCGCTTCAGCATCGTCACTGGAGGAAGACATCTTGGCGGGTAGCTGTTTGTTTACAATCACTTCCCGACAAGGCGCTAACTAGTTGATCCTTTCCAGTCGCTATGTGTGACGTTTTTCGACTAGAAGGGCCCAGTTAATACATCTATCGACTTGCAATTTCAGTCTCAAATTGACAGGTGTGAACCCGCCTTTACATTGACGAGACTATGAGAGAATATATGGTTGTGAATTATCCCCCCCTCCTCTCAGCCTTTCAATAAAGTAATCCCGGTGTTTCGTTCCCATCCTGCACACTTACATTATTATTTACACACTGGTCATTTTTGTTCTTTGTTTCGTAATTTCTTTTAATAGTATGCAATTCATGGCTTTTAGTTTTGACAAGAAATTATTTTCAATTTCACTTGTTTAATCTGTTACTGGTAAATCTTTTACATTTCTCTTACACCATTTTGTTTGAAGTAGTGAATTTCACGGCGTAGAGTATCGCTAACCAATTTGTGCCACAGCGCGGCGAATAGTTAAACAATCACATCTGAATGACTTGCCTCGTGCCAGCCTCGTTCATCATGCCCTGGCCAAGAATTAAGGGTGCATGAATGCCTGTGAGGGTGATGCCATCGATTTCTGCATCACCGCCTCTCAAAAATAAGAGAAAAATAGTTGATCACCAACTGACACTAATTAAAGTTAAGAATGGAACGGGAGGCTAGGACAGCATTTAGACTGATGTTAGTTAGACCTATGTGAATGTGTAAACAGTACCATGTAATGAAGGGCAGATGACTAATCGGTGCATCAGCAACCACTGAGAGAGGGCACTAGACCTTCCCCACTAAGGCACGAGTCGCAAGTGGCCCTGACAGTTGTGCAGGGCGGCATCCTCAGAGATTGTTGGTTGGTTCACGGGATATGATTACACAAACCACCATACACGTAGCCACTCACTCACCTCCCTGTGTAACCACCGTGTTAAGGGTTGTGATATCTGCACGTAACGACTGGGAGATTTTTTTTTCTTCCGTGCTAGTGTTGGTGTTTTGCCGATTTCTATTATAATATCATGCAAATGAAGATTGGGAGGCATGGCGGTGTGAACAACATTGGGCAGGACAGTTTGTATCGCTCCCACACATATTATCCAGTGCGGCAGTTTTACAGATTTTCCTGTGGTGAAACACATCATTTAATCAGAGAGAAAGGAAATGTTTGATGAAATATTTAAAAATCAGTTTAACTATTATTGATTGCACAGATAGTACTAATTTAAGTATTGGCATTGCCAGCTGATAACAATAGAATGGAAATAAAAACGATACGTTTATTTTTATCGAAATAAAAAAAATATAGAAACTGGATGAGGTTCGACAGTGAGCTAGCGTTGATGGAATTCCTCCCCACAATGACGGCCTCCCAACGCCCCATTTCTTCCTCATCGTCAGACCCATTGTGCCGCCACTCTTTGTTGCCGTGTGTGTGTGTGTGTGTGTGTGTGTGTGTGTGTGTGTGTGTGTGTGTGTGTGTGTGTGTGTGTGTGTGTGTGTGTGTGTGTATGACTCAACGGAATTTAGATATTTGCGTTGAGAGGTACTTCTTTCCAATACCTCTACGATGTGTGGACTGGCAATCCGTGTCATACAATTGTCATGGCTTGTAATGCACATTTTGTAGGCTCCCAATGAGATGCTTTTTTATGTAAGAGGGGAAAGCTGGCAAAGGCAACATTAAAAGAGAAATAAGGCCCACTAAGTTGACAGTCCCATTTCAGGTCCGAGAGAGTTAGCAGAGTTGTATTTCGAAAGATTTTTGACATTTTCTATTAATGGAGTGTTTGGTAAGGCCAAGAACAGACTTGGCATGATTCTGTGCTGAAGTATAAAGCACATGAGATTCAGGTGATGGAAAGCTCACATATCTTTTGGGGCAACGTCTTTACGTATAGCGTGAGAATAGGCTGTTAAGTTAATGTTTATAAGGTTTAGGTTGAGAAAAAAGAGTGAGGAATGAACGCCTCCATGTCAGACACTATCACCTCTGTTATGCGCTCAGCGCGCAAAGATGGATCTCAGATACGGAAACAGTAACCATTCTCCGGAAAATCAGCATATTACCTCCTCAGATCTCCCAAACTGGCAGAGGAGAAGCGCCAAAGACACCTCTACTTTTTGGGCTCCTGAGGAGGGAGGGATTGGAGAAATAGGACAAGATACAGATATTAGATTGTAATCGGAGGAGCCCAACGGAGAAGAGAGGATAACATCATAAGCAGAAGGATTAGAGATAAGGAAATGGCAAAGAATGCTGGGTGTATCTCAAAGATAGTCAGGAATACGAGTAGGGTGTTGCACCGGTTGCTGTATGCCATGAAGTATAGCAAAGTTGGGTGAGCTTTCTTCAAATCAAGTGAGTGATGAAGTACAATCACATTGAATTCTAAGTAGTGTATTCAATAAATCTTATTTTCCGATGATCGTCGCTACTTGAATTAAGAAAGTAGAATTAAGTTGATTTAGTTGATTTTGGGTTAAGAATTTTTCTTTCTCTCATTCATGGTTTATTGCCTTCATTTTACTTTTTAAGTCCACAAGTGATAAATAAAATAATATAAAATGTTCAAGCACTATTAATTTTGTCTTTATCTCAAAGAATCTACGTTTTTGTGACACACACACACACACACACACACACACACACACACACACACACACACACACACACACACACACACACACACACACACACACACACACACACACACACACACACACACACACACACACACACACACACACACACACATTCTCTCTCTCTCTCTCTCTCTCTCTCTCTCTCTCTCTCTCTGTAACGGTAGCTTTAGTAACGACAACGATAATAACAGCAACAGCATTAACAAAAACAAATCAACAAAAACAAATACAAGTAAGCCACACTGTAGCTATAGCGGCGGCATGTCGTCAGCATTAATGGCAGCAGCAACAATGATAATACCATCAGGCGCAGCAGTAATAAGAACAGCAGCAACAACAACAACAACAACAACAACAACAACAACAACAACAAGAAAGACAACGGAGACAGAGACGAGACTAAGTAGCCACACACAAGTAGTAGCAGCAGCAATGTAGCATGTCAAAATGATATTCCTGGTTGCATTTGATAAAGTGTGCACATAATCGTAGCACATTGACGAGTAATTGAAAATGGGGAAATATCAAGGTAACTATTTCCATAGTTTTCTTTGGGATGATGACGATGATGATGATGATGATTAGAGAGAGAGAGAGAGAGAGAGAGAGAGAGAGAGAGAGAGAGAGATAAGGGGAAAGTGATATTTTCTTTCCCCTTAAAACTTCCCAAGTTGCGGGCTTGCTGTCCTCCCACCACCGTCTTGAGCCACGTGCCGCTTTCTTTAGGAGTTGCGAAAAAGGGAACCTCACGTAATTTGCTCACCATTGAAAAGTTTTCTTAATTTACCGAATCTACATTAAGCAGAAAGAATAGTCCTTTAGTGTGCAGCGAGCACTCTCGGGACGAGATGCGGAGCGATAACCTCAGAGTTGAATATGAAAGCAGCAGCTGTCCATTCTGTCTCTACATGAAAGGGATGAGTAAATGTGGATCGTGTTGCCGACAAGTATGTTCGAACTTTTGTTTTGTTTTATACTGTAATTTTATAATGCAGCAGGTGCATATTAGTGTGTGTGGTGAGGAAGAAAATTTGAAGCAGGGACATGGAATACACTGCACATGATTTTATTAAATGATGGGAAATAAAATTCGTAATTGAATTCAAACTTATGAAACTGCATTTAACGCAAAATTCATATGGTTATTTTCCAATTAAAGCATAACCAATGAAAGAGATAATTGATTTGATATCATGAAAGAGTGAACAGAATACAATAACATTTCATACAATTTCCATGGAAGAGAACTCAGAACAAGGCAAGTAATGTCAGATCTTATTTTTTGGTAGCATCCGTGGCATCTATTTTCAGGGAACAGATGATCTCATTCTTTCACGTGACATTCCAAAGCCAATGTTAAATGCTCTCATGAATTTTAATGTATGTAATGACAAATCAAGATTTTATTCATACACTGCTCATTTCGTGGTGTGAAGTAAGCACAATGTCACGAGGGCAAGAGATTCATGGTTTGTTTTCCATATGCTTGTGTTGGCACATTATGAAGATATATGCAACCGCTAACAACAGAACACTGACAACATACACATGACACAGGCGGTAATGTGACCTAATTCTTGGAGTGAGAAAAACGTGTCACATTAGCTCTCCATTTCTGTTTTGTTTGTCCGTCTTTCTACTTGCCTGTCAAAATAACTTTTTCTTTTGTGCGTATATCTCGTGTCTTTCTTTTTTTTATTTATATATTTGCAGGCTCTCTCTCTCTCTCTCTCTCTCTCTCTCTCTCTCTCTCTCTCTCTCTCTCTCTCTCTCTCTCTCTCTCTCTCTCTCTCTCTCTCTCTCTCTCTCTCTCTCTCTCTCTCTCTCTCTCTCTCTCTCTCTGTGTGTGTGTGTGTGTGTGTGTGTGTATGTATGTAATTCACCATCAGTGATTGCGTGAATTATATATTTTTTCCAAGCAGATCACTCAAGTTCTGTCATTGTTCAAGTTAATGTATTGTTATGCTTTTGTCGCAGTAATCGTCTGTAATGATCTCGTAAGGCAGACGAGGCAAACGCCAGCGATATCTGAAGGCAACCCACACGAGTGTTTTTTCTTTTTTTTTTCCCCCTCTGCATTAGTGTGAGTGTATTTCATAACGGCACTGATGCTCTGCTCCACATTACTTCATCGATCGTGAGATTCAATTCCAGTGAGTGCCTTATTATTATTATTATTATTATTATTATTATTATTATTATTATTATTGTTGTTGTTGTTGTTGTTGTTGTTGTTGTTGTTGTTGTTGTTGTTGTTGCCGTTGTTGTTGTTGTTATCACCATCATCATAATAATAATAATCATCATCATCATTATCATTATCATCGTCATCATCATCATCATCATCATTATCATTATCATTTTCATCTTTTCACGATTGTACCTTTTATTGTGATCAGAATGTAGAAAGCCGGGAGTCAGTCTTGTAAGACTAAAGTGATTCCTCAGCTGAACCTAAACAGTTTCTTTTTCCGTCATGCCTACGTTGTTGTAAAGCGATAATCAAGTAGAAATGAAACACCTAAGAAAGAGGAAGGTAACAAGAATAAATAGATGAAGAAGACAGTAAGAAGTAGAAGAATAAATGAAGGCAGAAGATGAGACACGAGAAAGAGTTGTTTTATCCCAAGTATTAATTGTGCACTGCGATTTGAGTTCACATTATAATGTGACATAATCTGAGATATTTGATGGTGGAATTTGAGTCAAGAGAGAGTTATCAAGTTTTCGTGGTTTTTCGTTGTTGCCGGAAGATCGTATGGGGTAAATATAATTAAATAATATAATTAAGTAATATCTAAAAAAAGAAAAAAAGAAACTTAAATGCGTACCATTGAACCAATAAAAGCTGTCTTGAAAATTTGAGACGCAACATGATCGTGCAACTTGCAAGCACGAAATCTACGTCCTCATGTTAGTCAGGCTTTAAGTGTTGAGTCGAGAGGCACTAAAGAATTTAAGAGCGTCCCGTGTCGTAGTCGATGACACGATGCACTGGATTCAAACGTTTTTTTTTTTTTTTTCACGTAACGTAGTATAGTTCTACCTTAAGTACGTTTCTACTACGATAGCTTTACCGTTTTTAGTGGCAGTGTAATCGTAACTGTTTTGCGTTATAGTATCTCAAACTGGTCTTTACAGCGTCCTTCTGCAAAGTTCCTGCCGCACAATATAAATATTAGCGAGTAAACTCTGCCTTGCACTTCCTACTTTATATACTTTTAGTGCCTTGTTTCCTTTCCCCTGCACTGAGTTCCTCCACCTCCATCACCCAGCAGTAGCGCGGTTGTCTTTATCATATTGCTTTTGATTTTTAGTGTAAACAAACTCAGGTTGCTCTATCATAAGAAAGCCTCGCCACTGGTGACTCGTTGCTACTCAAAGAGAGGATGACGGGCCTGGAGCCCTGGGCTCCATTTTCAACAGAAGGACCACAACACATATCGCTTCTAAATGTCATGAACTCCAAGTGTAAACAGATATTATTGCACCCGACAACTTTCTTAACTCGCTTTTCTTTCTTTCATTTCCAGCGCGTACAGGAAATATTTCCTGAGCTGGTGTGGCAAGGAGAGACTTTCGTCATCTCTGCGTGCACTCTCCATGCAAGGTAACGTGATATTTGTGTGTATTTCGTTTGTTATTCATCTATTTCACCAGTCCGCAATCCGCAATGCTGCTTTCCGCTTTAATCAACAGCTGTAAAGTAATAGTTTTTGAAAATGAACATCAAACACGTCCTACATATTACATTATAGTAACTCCGACTAGTCCTTTTAAGACTATTTCTACAGATAAATTTGTCATTAAGATCAAAGCACTAATCTTGTGTCTCTTGGCTTAATGAGTAACGTGGGGACGGAAGAAGGGATACCAACACCTCTGTAATAATTGTTGTTTAAAGGAAGCAACAGGAAAAGACAGAGCGGTCCAAACAGTTACGAATCGCACTTCTGGGAAGAACCTGAAGTAGCGATGTAAAGCAATGGCTTCCTGACTCGCTAATGATCCTAAATATTAAGTTAAGAGGATCAATGAAGGAACAACCAAATTAAAATGGACAGACACGCTCGTACAGAACTACAGTAAAGCAAGTGCGAAGCTGCCGAAGTGAACACTTGTCAGTAAATTGCTAGTAATGGCTCTACTACTACTACTACTGCCACTGCCACTGCCACTGCTGCCACTACTACCACTACTACCACTACTACCACCACTACACCACCACCACACTACACTACTAATAATAATAATAATAATAATAATAATAATAATAATGCCACCACCACCACCACCACTGCCACCACTGCCACCACCACTCACTGCTGCTGCCACCACCACCACCACCACCACCACCACCACCACCACCACCACCACCACCACCACCACCACCACCACACACTGCCACCACCACCACCGCTGCCACCACCACCACCACCACCACCACCACCACCACCACCACACACCACCACCACCACCACCACCACCACCACCACCACCACCACCACCACCACCACCACCACCACCACCAATCACCACCACCACCACCACCACCACCACCACCACCACCACCACCACCACCACCACCACCACCACCACTACCACTACTACTACTACTACTACTACTACTACTACTACCTGTACCACACCATCCACTTCACTACTACTACTACTTCTACTAGCTACTACTACTACTACTACTACTACTACTACTACTAATAATAATAATAATAATAATAATAATGATAATAATAACATTGATAATAATACGTCTACTACTAATAATACTACACTACTACTACCACGACCTCTACCACTAACACTACTCCTGCTTCCACTACTTCTACCATATAGATCAGTCAGAAAAACACTTAACGTTAAAAAAGAAAAACGTTTAGTCAAGCCACAGTGAACGAGAGAAGGAGCGATGAAGGACAGAGAGTGCGCAGGAAGAGCAAAAGCGTCAGCACCATACCTGAAGCAGGGCTGGGTTAGGGGCCCTCTAAAATCTACGAATCTGGAAGGAGGGAGGAGTAGAGTTAATCCCTAGAGAAGAGCGGAGGGTCTTGAAAGGGAGGTGAGAGTGGGAATAAAAAGAAAAAGAGGGATCATGATGATGAAGGTGAAGACTTGTGTTGGATTCACCGCCCTTACTTTTATTACAATCAACTAATTGCTACTGCAGATCATATTCACACACACTTTCACTTTATTATTATCTCTCTCTCTCTCTCTCTCTCTCTCTCTCTCTCTCTCTCTCTCTCTCTCTCTCTCTCTCTCTCTCTCTCTCTCTCTCTCTCTCTCTCTCTCTCTCTCTCTCTCTCTCTCTCTCTCTCTCTCTCTCTCTCTCTCACACACACACACACACACACACACACGGAAAAGAAAGAAAGCATCTATCTTTCATGCTGTGGTAATGTTATAAAGAAGCTGATGCACTAATAGCAAGATTTAATGCCAAAGTGTATGAGCAATAGCAAAGTCACGCATAATAAGTACGTACAAACCACCTGCTATTTCTGCTCCTCGGGAAACGTATAGTGGTGGGCAGAGAGAGAGTGATCTGAGTAAACCTGTTGCCCTCACTTCCCTTGTGTTTTGCGTCTTCCCTTCATCCTCTCCCTTTCACTGCTCTTTGGGACATCTTTTCTTAATGACTAGTTACGCTGAGACGTCTTGCTACACTGCCACCTCCAAACATTTTGCTGGCTGGAAATTACAAAATGTATTCTTTACGCCCTTCTAGTCGTGTGAATTGTGGTATATCGTAGTGAAAGAACTAAAGCATCTGATTAGCTAACGTTCTCGAAAAAAAATATAATGAATAATAGTGTAATAGTAAATCGTAAAATTTAATATAAATAAAAAAAAAAAAATCAACGCAGTGGAAATGGGCTATGTTACCAGACTTCCCACCAAGACAATACCGACCAGAGGCAAGGCACATCTCATTCCAAAGTCACAGGACACACCTTGAGCCTCTGAATATTGCATCGTGTGTGTGGAAACTGAAGGTTGACGGTTCTGAAGGGTTTTGTGTCTTGCTGTGTACGATTTTGTGAGAATTCTGCGCTTATGCCAGAAAGACAGACAGAGAGAGAGAGAGAGAGAGAGAGAATGTGTGTGTGTGTGTGTGTGTGTGTGTGTGTGTGTGTGTGTGTGTGTGTGTGTGTGTGTGTGTGTGTGTGTGTGTGTGTGTGTGTGTGTGTGTGTGTGTGTGTGTGTGTGTGTGTGTGTGTGTGTGTGTGTGTGTGTGTGTGTGTAAAGAGAAATA
This sequence comes from Portunus trituberculatus, assembly GCF_017591435.1. NCBI lineage: Eukaryota > Metazoa > Arthropoda > Malacostraca > Decapoda > Portunidae > Portunus > Portunus trituberculatus. The sequence continues at coordinate 5,425,841 of NC_059301.1, forward strand.
GTTTTCTAACGAGTAACTATTTACTCTTTTCTCTTCTGCGCTCGCATCCAAGAAGTCTATTTTCGTCACTCTTCACGTTCACTGTTTAAGAATGGAGAATTTTTCCCTTTCCTTACATTTCTTCACCTGAGGATTGCCCGCCAAAGTTTACTCGAGGCAGCCTATCTGTTAATATCAATACTCTCTCTCTCTCTCTCTCTCTCTCTCTCTCTCTCTCTCTCTCTCTCTCTCTCTCTCTCTCTCTCTCTCTCTCTCTCTCTCTCTCTCTCTCTCTCTCTCTCTCTCTCTCTCTCTCTCTCTCTCTCTCTCTCTCTCTCTCTCTCTCTCTCTCTCTCTCTCTCTCTCTCTCTCTCTCTCTCTCTCTCTCTCTCTCTCTCTCTCTCTCTCTCTCTCTCTCTCTCTCTCTCTCTCTCTCTCTCTCTCTATATATATATATATATATATATATATATATATATATATATATATATATATATATATATATATATATATGTGTGTGTGTGTGTGTGTGTGTGTGTGTGTGTGTGTGTGTGTGTGTGTGTGTGTGTGTGTGTGTATATATATATATATATATATATATATATATATATATATATATATATATATATATATATATATATATATATATATATATATATATATATATATATATATATATATATATATATATATATATATATATATATATATATATATATATATATATATATATATATATATATTTTTTTTTTTTTTTTTCTTTTACGTAGGGAAGAGGGCCAGCCAAGGGCAAAAAAAAGAAAGTTAGTAAAAAGGCCCACTTGAGCGCTGGCTCTCCAAAGAGTTCAAAAGTGCCAAAACCGTCAGCCAGAATTAGGGGAGCAAATGCCTCGATACCTCCCTCTTAAAAGAAGACAAGTTGTAGGAATTCGGAAATACAGATGCAGGGAGGGAGTTCCAGAGTTTACCAGTGAAAGGGATGAATGATTGAGCGTACTGGTTAACTCTTGCATTAGAGAGTTGGACAGAATAGGGATGAGAGGAAGAAGAAAGCCTTGTGCAGCGTGGCCGCAGGAGGAGGGAGGCATGCAGTTAGCAAGATCAGTAGAACAGTTACCATGAAAATAGCGATAAAATATAGAAAGGGATGCAACATTTCGGCGGTGAGAAAGAGACTGAAGACAGTTAGTCAGAGGAGGGAGTTGATGAGACGAAGAGCTTTCGATTCCACCCTATCAAGCAAAGCTGTGTGACTGGAACCCCCAAACATGCGAAGAGTACTCCATACAGGGACGGATAAGGCCCTTATACAGAGTAAGCAGTTGGAGGGCGAGAAAAACTGTCGGAGACGCCTCAGAACACCTAATTTCATAGAAGCTGTTTTAGCAAGAGATGAGATGTGAAGTTTCCAGTTAAGATTATGAGCAAAGGACAGACCGAGGATATTCATTGTGGAAGAGGAGACAGTTGAGTGTCATTGAAGAAGAGGGATAGTTGTCTGGAAGGTTGTGTCGAGTTGATAGATGGAGGAATTGAGTTTTGAGGCATTGAAAACTACTAGATTTTCTCTGCCCCAATCGGAAATCTTAGAAAGATCGGAAGTCAGGCGTTCCGTGGCGTCCCCGCGTGATCTGTTGATTTCCTGAAGGGTTGGACGTCTCTGAAAGAACGTGGAAAGATGTAGGGTGGTATCATCAGCGTAGGAGTGGATAGGGCAAGAAGTTTGGTTAAGAAGGTCATTAATGAATAATAGAAAGAGAGTGGGTGACAGGACAGAACCCTGAGGAACACCACTATTAATAGGTTTAGGAGAAGAACAGTAGCCGTCTACCACAGCAGCAATAGAGCGGTCGGAAAGGAAACTTGAGATAAAGTTGCAGAGAGAAGGATAGAAGCCGTAGGAGGGCAGTTTTGAAATCAAAGCTTTATGCCAGACTCTATCAAAAGCTTTTGATATGTCTAACGCAACAGCAAAAGTTTCACCGAAATCTCTAAAAGAGGATGACCAAGACTCAGTAAGGAAAGCCAGAAGATCACCAGTAGAGCGACCTTGACGGAAGCCATACTGGCGATCAGACAGAAGATTGTGAAGTGACAGATGTTTGAGAATCTTCCTATTCAGGATAGATTCAAAAACTTTAGACAAGCAAGAGATTAAAGCTATAGGACGGTAGTTTGAGGGGTTAGAACGGTCACCCTTTTTAGGAACAGGCTGAATGTAGGCGAACTTCCAGCAGGAAGGAAAGGTAGAAGTCGATAGACAAAGTTGGAAGAGTTTGGCCAGGCAAGGTGCAAGCACAGAAGCACAGTTTTTGAGAACAATAGGAGGGACCCCATCAGGTCCATAAGCCTTCCGAGGGTTTAGGCCAGCAAGGGCATGGAAAACATCATTACGAAGAATTTTGATTGTAGACATGAAATAGTCAGAGGGAGGAGGAGAGGGAGGACAAGCCCAGAATCGTCCAAGGTGGAGTTGTGAGCAAAGGTTTGAGAAAAGAGTTCAGCTTTAGAGACAGAAGAGATGGCAGTGGTGCCATCAGGATGAAATAAAGGAGGAAAGATGAAGAAGTGAAGTTATTTGAGATGTTTTTGGCTAGATGCCAGAAGTCACGAGGAGAGTTTGAGTTTGAAAGATTTTGACATTTCCTATTTATGAAAGAGTGTTTGGCAAGTTGAAGAACAGACTTGGCATGATTCCGGGCAGAGATATAAAGTGCATGAGATTCAGGAGATGGAAGGCTCAAGTACCTTTTGTGGGCAACCTCTCTATCATGTATAGCACGAGAACAGGCTGAGTTAAACCAAGGTTTAGAAGGTTTAGGTTGAGAAAAGAATGAGGAATGTACGCCTCCATGCCAGATACTAACACCTCTGTTATGCGTTCAGCACAAAGAGATGGGTCTCTGACACGGAAGCAATAATCATTCCAGGAAAATCAGCATAATACCTCCTCAGGTCCCCCAACTGGCAGAGGCAAAACGCCAGAGGCACCTTCGCTTTGGGGATCCTGCGGAGGGATTGGAAAAATAGGACAAGATACAGAAATGAGATTGTGATCGGAGGAGCCCAACGGAGATGAAAGGGTGACAGCATAAGCAGAAGGGTTAGAGGTGAGGAAGAGATCAAGAATGTTGGGCGTGTCTCCAAGACGGTCAGGAATACGAGTAGGGTGTTGCACCAGTTGCTCTAGGTCATGGAGGATAGCAAAGTTGAAGGCTAGTTCACCAGGGTGGTCAGTGAAGGGAGAGGAAAGCCAAAGCTGGTGGTGAACATTGAAATCTCCAAGAATGGAAATCTCAGCGAAAGGGTAGAGGGACAGAATGTGCTCCACTTTAGAAGTTAAGTAGTCGAAGAAATTACTATAGTCAGAAGAGTTAGGGAGAGATAAACAGCACAGATGAATTTAGTTTGAGAGTGACTGTTAAGTCGTAGCCAGATGGTGGAAAATTCGGAAGACTCAAGAGCGTGGGCACGAGAGCAAGTTAAGTCGTTGCGTACATAGACGCAACATCCAGCTTTGGAATGAAAATGAGAATAGAGAAAGTATATATATATATATATATATATATATATATATATATATATATATATATATATATATATATATATATATATATATATATATATATATATATATATATATATATATATATATATATATATATATATATATATATATATATATATATATATATATATATGTGTGTGTGTGTGTGTGTGTGTGTGTGTGTGTGTGTGTGTGTGTGTGTGTGTGTGTATATATATATATATATATATATATATATATATATATATATATATATATATATATATATATATATATATATATATATATATATATATATATATATATATATATATATATATATATATATATATATATATATATATATATATATATATATATATATATATATATATATATATATATATATATATATATATATATATATATATATATATATATATATATATATATATATATATATATATATATATATATATATATATATATATATATATATATATATATATATATATATATATATATGTGTGTGTGTGTGTGTGTGTGTGTGTGTGTGTGTGTGTGTGTGTGTGTGTGTGTGTGTGTGTGTGTGTGTGTGTGTGTGTGTGTGTGTGTGTGTTCACCATTTAATTCATTCATGTTTAAGTAAGTGGATTCTTTTATGTCAGAGAAGTTCACATATACTTGGACACTTGCCAAGCATTCTGGCGGACTCCTCTCCTTTCCAGTACTTGGATTCTTTTTATCGCAGGGACGCCACAGAACACCTGACTTGTGATCTTTCTAAGATTTCTGATTGTGGCAAAGAAATTTTAGTGGTGTTCAATGCCTCGAATATTCAATAATTTCTCCATCTATTAAATTAATATAACTTTCCAGACAACTATTCCATCTTCTTAAATAAAACTTAAGGGACCCCCCCGTCTTCTATACTGCATATCTTCGGTCTGTCCTTTACTTTTAATCTAAATTGAAAACTTCATATCTCTTCCCTTGCTAAAAAAAAAATAATAAAAAAAAAAACAGGTTCTCTTAACTTAGCCGCTCTGAATCGTTTCCGACAGTTTTCTCGCCTTTCCCTCCCGCCACCCCAGCTGTTAACTCTGTACAAGAAACTTATCCGGAAATGTATGGAGTAAATTTTCTCATATATGGGGTAGGTTCCATTCACGCAGTTTTATTAGATAGCCTGGCATCAAAAGCATTTTGTCTTATCAACTCCGATCCTCTGAGTGAGTATCTTCAATCTCTTTTTCACCGCCGAAATGTTGCATCTCTTGCTATCTTTTACCGCTATTTTCATGCTAAGTGTTCTACTGATCTTGCCAACTGCATGCCTCGCCTCCTCCTGCGGCCTCGCTACACAAGGTTTTCTTCTTCCTGTCACCTATACTCTGTCCAACACTCTAATGCAAGAGTTAACCAGTGCTATGAATCATTCATACTTTTCTCTCGTAAACTCTGGAACTCCTTACCTGCTTCTTTTTTTTCCAACTGCCAATGACTTAACTTTATTTAACAAGTAGGTTTCAAGACATTTATCTCCTTTTTTTGGGGGGTAACTCTCTCGGACCTACAAAGGGACTAGCAACTTAGAGGATTTTTTTTTATTTGTTTTATGTTGCCCTAGATCAGTTTTCCTCTCACATAAAAAAAAAAATCATAACTTGCGGATATGACGGAAAAGTCTTTGTTATCTAAAAGTCTTAGCTTGCATTTTTGCTTTCGTTTACTGTTGATCTGCAAGGTCTTGCGGATATGACAGGAACTGTTTATTTCTTTAGGCAGATTCAGTTTGTTATTTTATCTCTATGACATGCATTCTCGCTTCCATTTACTGTAGATATTAGATCTTGTGGATATAACAACGATTTCTTAATTCTTGTGTCAGTTTCAGGTTTTTTACTTTATGTCTGGAGTGGTTCGAGAAGGACGCTCTCAAGAATGCCAACAAAAATTGGACACCACTCATCTAAACAATACTCAGAGAAAAGCTCTTTTAGCGTTATTTACATAGTTTGTGGATGTTTTCCATGATGTCTAAAGTTGCATATTGGCAGCTGTTCCGGCGAGGTAGTAGTAACTATGGCTTTGTGGAGGGAAACAGTGATGGGACAGGCGAGAGACGTACTCGGAATTAAAGGGAATTGATTTCGTCGTTCGAAACTGTTATTCCTGAATGGGTTTGGGAGTCTCTCTCTCTCTCTCTCTCTCTCTCTCTCTCTCTCTCTCTCTCTCTCTCTCTCTCTCTCTCTCTCTCTCTCTCTCTCTCTAATCCTAAATTACTCATGAATAATGAAATCAGTTTTATCATATCTCGTGTATAACATGGATTCCTTTGAAAAAAAATACAAAAATATTATCTTAAACGGAATGAACATCCCTTCTGGCGTGTGTGTGTGTGTGTGTGTGTGTGTGTGTGTGTGTGTGTGTGTGTGTGTGTGTGTGTGTGTGTGTGTGTGTGTGTGTGTGTGTGTGTGTGTGTGTGTGTGTGTGTGTGTGTGTGTGTGTGTGTGTGTGTGTGTGTCCTTTCGTTGTTAAGTGAGGCCTTGAAATCAATGTCTTTTATTTCCCCATTGACACAGATGTTTAGTCTGCAGCAATTTCTTCCTTCAGAGGCACGGTGAAATATTGAGACTAATGGTACCAGGATCGCCAAAGTCATTCTGTATTTCCAGCTTTGTTTCTGTGATACAAATGAATTAAACAAAAATCCTCATATACTTGGTTTTACGTCTTGCTTTCTATTTTCTTGATTCACATGCATCTCGGCATTAACTTTTCGCAAAACAATCTTGTTAAGAGCTAGTGGGCCCGGGTGTGTCTTAGTGTTGTGTCCAAGCGGCACCCTTGGCTGAGTGTGCTCCTGTGCTGACACTCAAAGTTGCCAAGCGAATCTTATAGCTCAGAGAAATGCCTTTACAAGTTTTCCCCCATCTTTCCGTTTATTTCATTACTTGAGTTTGTTATCTGAAAAGTGCGCTCACCTCCACTCCACTAACTTTTTGAATTTATTTTAATAATTTCTAAACTCGAGCCTTCAGGCGAGTAAACGCACTCCATTTTCAGGTGATGTCGACATTTTAATGACTCGCGAAACTAGACAAACTGAGGAAAGCCGTAATAGAGAGATGGAAAATT
>NC_059301.1:5434986-5482486 GCF_017591435.1 Portunus trituberculatus
AAAAGAATAGAAAACTAAAACAAATACAAACTAATTCAACTGATTAAAGTATGGCGGGACAGAGGCAACAGCGGTGTGGGGCAAGGAAGACTAGGCGTAGACAGTGACTCACTTGAAGTAGCTGAAGATAAACAGGGCAAGGAGGAGCGACACGAGAGACAGGGTGAGGCCAATGATCTCCAGGGCGCGGGAGCCTTTGGCCACCAGGAACTTCATCTGAGAGAGAGAGAGAGAGAGAGAGAGAGAGAGAGAGAGAGAGAGAGAAAAAAATTATTGAGATTGAGATTTAGGTGTAATTCCAAATATGTCATTGCGAAATGCAACGAAAAACATTAATACGCAGTAATCAACACTAATGGATCTGCTGATGACGTGCAGCCAACTCACCTGAGCGTCCTCCTCGGTACCGGAATATAGCCTGTTGAGGAGGTCCCGCACATCTGGCGTGAAGCAGGCTGTGTAATTTGTCCAGCCGGTTGAGGAGGAATCTTCGCCGTCCTTGCCCAGCCACCGCCCTTCTGCCGAGCACATGCGGTGGGCCGTCTCTGTTAAAGGAGTGCAGGCAGATGAAGGAGAGGCGGAATACGTGACAGCCACACCGGAGAGACTGAGTGTGGGTGAGGCGAGGTGATGGAGAGGCGTGAATACTTGAATACTTGACAGCCAGATAATAGTGTGTGGTCGGAGAATGAAAGTAAGAAAGGTGATCGTTGTGTTCTTGCGTCCCAGTGTTTGGTTGAAAGATTTTAAGAGAAATTATGATATTTTTGTATTATCGTTACAATTTGACATTAAAATTCTCTCTCTCTCTCTCTCTCTCTCTCTCTCTCTCTCTCTCTCTCTCTCTCTCTCTCTCTCTCTCTCTCTCTCTCTCTCTCTCTCTCTCTCTCTCTCTCTCTCTCTCTCTCTCTCTCTCTCTCTCTCTCTCTCTCTCTCTCTCTCTCTCTCTCTCTCTCTCTCTCTCTCTCTCTCTCTCTCTCTCTCTCTCTCTCTCTCTCTCTCTCTCTCTCATACTGACGTGAGAGGAATGCTGTACTTACGTTGGAGGTCGACGCCCTGCACGGGAGGACACGGCAGGGCCATTCGGGTATTGGCGGGCACCGGCGGCCAGCACATGATGTTGTCCCACGTGGCATTGCAGTATTCGCCTGTGTGGAAGGAGAGAAGACAACATTAAACTCATTATCCATTTCACTGCTGATCAAATATTTTCACTCCTCTATCCACAACATTCTTGGGGCATTTAATTATGTATGTGATATTATCTCTTCGTCATTTTGTAGTGTACAAAAGACGAAATTGAACTTCTACGCTCTCTCTCTCTCTCTCTCTCTCTCTCTCTCTCTCTCTCTCTCTCTCTCTCTCTCTCTCTCTCTCTCTCTCTCTCTCTCTCTCTCTCTCTCTCTCTCTCTCTCTCTCTCTCTCTCTCTCTCTCTCTCTCTCTCCAATCATTACTACCAAGATATTGTTTTGTCTAGGAAGCTGTGGATGTACCAAGAACGCGCTGAAGGTTTGGTATTAGTTTGATGTTTTAAAAATATGTTGGTACAGGTGAACTGCTAAACTGAAAGAGAACATTTGACGTTTCAGAGACAGCGATGAGATGTACATATTTTTTTTTCACTTTGAGTTAATTTTCATAAGGATTTATAACAACACGAATATATCAGATAAATTTAATGGATGGAACGTATTAACTATGATGTGTGGGTCGTTTCCTTCCGCTCTTTTAACTGTGATCTTCATAAGTAAAATGAATGAGTAGATGAATATTTGCAATGAACCGGTGATGAGCTGTGCATGTTGCTCTGAATTAGCAGATTTTTATTTTAATAACTTTTTTCCTATACATATGATTAATTATATTTATCCTTTGTCTATGTGGAATTCATGACGACTTACACTCTCTTGGGAATATTGAAAGGCACGACGCGTATATCGTTGAACCTTATGGTGAAGGATCGATAATAGCCACTGCTTTAAAACGAAAGGTTTAAACAAGTTAAAGCTGTCCAGATTAACTAGTAATCGCTTCCTCTTAAAGGGAACTCCAATCAAGCTCTTTTCATGTCGGCTGTTTTCTGTCATAGCATTCATAAATGCATTTCCTTCGAGCTTCTCGTCCCTAAGGCAAAGCACCGATGCCATGCTGTGAACGATGTTGAGCCTCCTCTTTGCCGCCAGACTCCCCTCTTCCGCAATCGTAATGCAATAGTGGCTCTATACAGGGGTGTCTACGTCCCTGTGCACAAATGTTTTTCAAGTCGTGTTAGGCCACACTCCCATGACAAAGTAAATGGATATTCGTTTGAACTTTCTCTTTGTTTTCTGTTGCATGTCCTTTATCGTTATGTATTCCTTGTGATGATTACTCAATTTTTTCATATTTCCTAGAATGCTATTTACATGTTTTCATCCTTTCTCCATGGCCTCGTCATGTTTTCAACGGAAACCATGAATCCTCACCTTTCACTTCTGAATTTTGGAATGATCCGTGATCCTTAATTTTCATCATTATCGCACCCTAAACTTCGAAACCTTCGAGACAGGGAGCACCAGATTATCCAAGAAATTAAGCAAACTAACTAACTTTACTACTTGTGTCTTGATGAAGACAGTTTTATTCTTTACAAGTATTATCTCTTATATAATGAAAGAAGTGATTTTGAAGAGGGACTAGGCACATGAGGTAACCTACAGCTATTTATCATTGGCTTAAGCCTGAAACTCTTCACCATTGATTAGTATTCAAGTATGTTTGTACAAAGTAGAGGTCGTTTGTATAGAAGGCAATATTGTTCGCAGTATGGCGGAGCGAGGCAGAAACGTGAGTATTGGTCGTCAGGGTGCGATGGTGACACAGGCTGCACTATACGAGTAGTGCTGCGCCGTCCTCAGATCGTATTGCCTCTAGAAAATTGAGCCATGTTGTCGTTTTTTTTTTTTCAACAAGGCTACTAGATTGGTGCAAAAAAAAAAAAAAAAACAACTTTAGTAAAGAATAATATTATTGTGGCAATGAAATAGTGTTTTGCAGCTAGTCACCGTTAATGAGGTGCATGTATGATTTATACATCTCATTTCCGGTATCTCGTGGGGACCATCGCTCGGGGCCACCGCCGTCTCACGTTAGACTGGGACAGGCGGCTGTTGGATGTGTGACTGCCGCTATGGATTGCTGAAGGGCTTAGCAACCGTTTTTAATACAATAAAAATCTCTTAAGATCGTTTTGTAGCATATTAGTAATTTGTTCAGGAAAATGTAAGAACACTTTCTAGTGTGGAAACAGCCTCACTTCTAAAAATGAAGCCTGAAACAGCCTGCCTCAGATTGTAACAAACAACGAATGAAGACTCTTTGCTTGTGTTCATGGCGTGGCTGTCGTAGTAGCGGTGAAGGTGGTAAGGTGGTAAGAGGTTATCAAATCAATGCATTTCTAAATAATAGGATTGTTACTTTATGCTTATACCTGTGTACACGTTGCTCCTCATTCTCTTTTCTTGCATTACTCCAATATTGACAGCTCCGTCATAAGATCATGAAGGATACTGCACAGGCATTAAGCCTTTACAGGATTTATGAGAGTTCGAAGCTAGCAATAACGAATTTCTTGTAAGATGCAGAACTGCGCTGGCTACAGAACAATAGTTTTCATTTCAGCCTTGTTGTTTTCTTACATATTTGATGGCAGATTCCTGTTTGCTGCCAATCATGCTTTCCGGAAACAAAACAGTTTTCATTTATGAAACCCAGCACATCGTTCTTCTGCTTGGGGAGGGAGTGTTCAGTATTGTACGAGCCATGCCATCACTCTTGCCGGCATGATAACACGTCCCCTTGAAGTATTTGTTCAATACATTCCTCCCTTTCTGCATTTTTTTCTTCTAGCTTTATTTATTCTTCTTAATTACCTAATCCTTCAAACAGCAGATAGTTAGCTTTCCACGCTCCTGAAACACTTATAAAAGAAATAAAATCTATCATGCCTTTTAAACAAGAGACAAAAAAGCCACAGCGTCACCCGTGTTGACGGAGGGTCGAAGAAAATGACGCAGAAGGTGATGTGCCACAGTTCCTTTATGAAAGAGCGAGTTACCCTAGATGTATTTTACGATAGACGGCCAAAACCAAAGGCGTTTCAATAAATACCGGTCATAATAAAGAAGTATATAAATAAGTAAAATGGAATATACTCTTGGTAAAATTACTGGCGGTAACCTAAAAGAAATAACATTTTTATAGTAGTACACAAAAGAAAAACAAATTTCTTAACCGAATGTAAACAAAAAACTAAAACAAAGCAAAGAAATAAAAAGTCATAAGATCATGTTTAAAAGGCCGCTGGATATACGTTAGCTCGCCCTTGTTGAAACAAATAAAGTAATATGAAAGATAGGCATTTTCATTGTGACGGAACGCAAGATAAACAAGAAGAAAAAAAAAAAACAGGGAAATTTATGTTTTAACCCTGGCCAAGCATACAGTAGACTTAGCACCGAGAGGGTAAGTGTTCTGGCATTCCACCAGTCTCTCCCATCCCAGTATCAACTATTTTCACCCGCTCCCCTCCGACCTCTAACCACACCATCATATTATCACACCTTAAGACATCAGGACTCCATACCTCTTATTTATTTATTTATTAAGTTCTCCAGTCGTATTTCTCTCTCTCTCTCTCTCTCTCTCTCTCTCTCTCTCTCTCTCTCTCTCTCTCTCTCTCTCTCTCTCTCTCTCTCTCTCTCTTCTTTTAATGTTCTTAATTATTATTATTGTTATTATCATTATTGTTATTATTATTATTATTATTATTATTATTATTATTATTATTATTATTATTATTATTATTATAATTATTATTATCATCATTATTATTATTATTGTTATTGCTATTATTATTTTCATTATTATTATTATTAATGTTCATATTAACACAAACACCACCACCACCACTGCCGTCTCCGGGAAACCTTCACACACTGCTGATTTTAGAATAGAGGAGCGAGCAGAGAAGAAATGATTAACTAGACATGGAATGTTATTAGATATTTTACAACAACCAGAATTCATTTTCCGCCGCACTGCTCGCTACCCTCCCCGCCATGCACACCCCCCATCTCTCTTCTCTCAGCAGCTGCTAACCTGTCGCGGAAAATAAGGATGTAAATAGATAGATAAACAAGCACATAGCAAAGAAAAATTGAGTTGTGTTGCATAAGCCCGCCTCCCTCAACACTTGTACCTTTTCCCTCGCTAAAATGATTAAGTAGTATAAAGATGAATAAGTAGCTATCCGCATGATAATTCAGTTAGTGTTTTATTTAAAGAGAGAAAATAAATGACAAGTGGATAAAGTTCTGCTGCTGAAAGGAAATAAGTAAGTTTGTGCCGGATAACTGAATTACTGTTTAGTTCTTAAGGGAAAGTGAACCAGTAGCGCAGATCATGAATGTTTTTGTTAATGAAATAAAATGACTAGGTGTTTGATAATTCGATTACTGTTTTATCACAGAAATAGATCAGTGTGTTGCAGATAATTTAGTTATTGTTCTATTAACAAAAAAATAGATAAACTCACGCACATATGTAATTTCGTGTTTTGATAGTAATGAAAAATAAATAAGAACCTAACACATTATTCTATCAGTGGTTTATTAATAAAAGAAATAAATGAATATGTAGCAGATCATGTAATTAATGTTCTGTTAAAAGATTACTATTATAGCTATTATCATTATAGCTAATGACGTGGTCATAGCGAGACAAAATGGTGTTTCAGACATGAGTTCATCTATGACAGGCTCTAACCTTGTCATCAAAAAAAATTATGGCAAGAGCTTATTTCATTTTATATATTTAAAGCTGTCAACTTGTGAGCCTTAAGAGGGTTAGTAGAGTGACAGTCAGGTAATCTGTGAGACTTGATGATAACTACCAGTGTAGAATACAGCCGCAGGATGGTACGAGTTAATACTTATCGTGTGTAAGTTGGATATGGAATCTGATGAGGAACATGTGCACTTTTTATTGCAGTTGAATATGTATTGATTAACATTAACTGTTTCTTTTCGTACAGAGTTAATGGAAGAGATTTATGCAATTGATTTCTATGATGAGTCATTCATAGATAATAGAATGCTAGGGAATGGCAAAATATTTCACTTAATCTCTCTCTCTCTCTCTCTCTCTCTCTCTCTCTCTCTCTCTCTCTCTCTCTCTCTCTCTCTCTCTCTCTCTCTCTCTCTCTCTCTCTCTCTCTCTCTCTCTCTCTCTCTCTGTGTGTGTGTGTGTGTGTGTGTGTAATTCACCTCGGTCTGCTGGTCACCCAGCCTCTCATGAACAGGGGCCACACTTTAAGAGGCTTGCCCATTTGCTCTCTCTCTCTCGAACTGTGTGTGTGTGTGTGTGTGTGTGTGTGTGTGTGTGTGTGTGTGTGTGTGTGTGTGTGTGTGTGTGTGTGTGTGCCCAACCACTTTGTCTGCAATGATGTTCTTAATGTTTCTTTTCTGCAGTATACAGACTAGTATGTTGTCTAAGGAAGACCTTGTAGCTGTGAGGGGGAAGAGGTCTGCACCAGCTCTTGTTGATATCATTGTTATTGTTGGAGGAGTTGAGAAGAAACACATTGGTTAGGAGATGAATGTATTCCTGAATAGTTCCGCATTAGGCATGTTAAGGGGATTCCCGTGAAGAACATTAATATTGAGAATAGTAGCAGTAGCTAATGGTAGTAGTAGTAGTAGTAGTAGTAGTAGTAGTAGTAGTAGTAGTAGCAGCAGCAGTAGCAGTAGTAGTAGTAGTAGTAGTAGCAGTAGTAGCAGCAGTAGCAGCAGCAGCAGCAGCAGCAGCAGCAGCAGCAGCAGCAGCAGGTGGTGCAGCAGCAGCAGCAGTGGCAGCAGCAGCAGCAGCAGCAGCAGTAGCAGCAGCAGCAGCAGCAGCAGCAGCAGCAGCAGCAGCAGCAGCAGCAGCAGCAGTGCAGCAGCAGCAGCAGCAGCAGCAGCAGCAGCAGCAGCAGCAGCAGTAGCAGTGGCAGTAGCAGCAAGTAGTGGTAGAAATAGTAGTAGTAGTAGTAGTAGTAGTAGTAGTAGTAGTAGTAGTAGTAGTAGTAGTAGTAGTTGTAGTAGTAGGTGTGGTAACATCTACTACAAACAACAACAGCAGTGTCAGCAGTAACAATATGACTTACTTGCCGTGTTACAGAGAAATTCCTGTATTTCTGGAAGCTCTGGGGCAATATTCTGACTCACTTTTCAACAAAGTCGCTATTTCTAATCCATCTCTCTAGCCTTGAAAACTAGTTTGCCGGTAAATGGTGCCTGAAATCACATGAATGTAATTTGACTATTGCTGTGGCTTCCATATGTTACCGTCGAGAAAATATTGCCTCGTTTTTGGCCGACCTGTTTTTTAGCACTCCATTTTGTATGCCGCCCTGCTCTGCTCCTATTCCTCCTTCCGTCTTCCTTCTTTTCCCTCACCTTTGCTTCACTCCATTTGTGTTCTTTTTCATCCTGCTTTTCACCCATGTCTTTTCCTTCACATTGTCTCACCTTTCTGCCACCCACCAATCGTAAAGGTGTGATGGAAAACATCGCAGCACAGTTCACGGTGTTCTCCCTTCCACTCTTCACTTCCGGTTCTGACAATTTTTGTTTTAAAGTGAGCTTTCAGGATCGTGATGTCGGCAAATTTGGCCTCAGGTTGCGTGATCCTGACTATAATCTTCGTTTTTATTCTAAGAGAGCATCCTTGTGTTACATAACTTGTCGAATTACCGTGGAGGAACTTTGTGTTCCCCTCCTAGATTGTTTTGAGAAGTCGAGTGTTTTGAATTACTAACGGATTTGTCTGAACGCTGGATATGAACAGGAACTGCCATGAGCTGAATTCCGTACTTGATGACACTTAATGAGCCGATTTTTTTTTTTTTTTTTTTTCTTTCCAAGGTTTGGCACATGTTTCACGCTTGTGTTTAGAATGTGGTACAAAAAATGTGAAGATAAATTATTGCAGTGAGAGGAGAAAAACTATATTTTCAACAAAACGAAACAAGAAATATGACCACATTATTTGAAGCGCTTACACAGCAACTCTTCACGGTGAAAAACGGTCATCAATTTATGCAGCAGAACATTAAGGGACGAGCGCACCGGATAATAAGTCATGAAGTATTTTACTTAAAACCTCATCAGATCTTATGGAAAAGGAAACGTTAATACATATTTACGATCATTGGTAAATTCAGACTCAATAAAGAAAAATCGCAGTTGCTACTATCACTCCGCAAAGGATTGGAGTGCTACACAAATACAAGGCAGCGGTGCAACAATATTACGTAAAGCCTTCCGGCACAAATTAGATTAGCCTGGAATCAAAATATTATAATGCTATATACTGTAATTAGGGAAACTCATTCAAATGTAGATGCGTTCCGGGTGTCAAGGACAAAAAGAATAGAAAAGAAATTCTAAATTTAGGGTATCAATTATATTCGTGTGCGTAACTTGAGCTCTAACAGCCATAAAGATGGTGTACAAATCTAAAACCGGGATAGTGCGGACTTTGCATATACATCAAGGCAAAGTTCAGCTTTAGAAAGGCGAGCCAAGAACAGTGTTCTGATTGGGACGAAAGGGAAAAACCCGAAGAACAGTTTCGTTATATTTGTAGCGCGAGGCTAAAAGCCGAAACAATTTGCAGGTTCATTCTAAGGCTAAAATGCTGTCGCACTGGTCCATGGTGCACTGGATTGGCCATTAAAGGAATAGCGCTGCAAGGCTCAATGATTTTCATATTGTTGTGTTATACAGTCTAGCGAAGTCCAGGTACTTGAGCTGATCGCATGTTATTGCCATGCCTCTCTAGATGAAACGCTAAACATTAGACACACTTCAATCAAATGAATATTTGCTTATGTAATTTGGTCATGCACTGAGCAACTGCAGTTATCGGTTTCAGCATTGGTATCTAAACTCCTCATTGACGATGAACAACTTTGTGTTGGCATGTTCTCCGCAGTGCCACTGCGACTATCGTGGTGTAATGACCAGAAGCAACGTAATGATTAGTCTGACTTGCTGCAGCGCATCAGGAAACTCGGGGTGGAATTACGGAGTACCTGAGAAGCAATGTTGTCATTACTCAAGCAAGAGTTAATTGTTCTCATGAGTTGAATGTGAATTGCTAATGGCTCAGTGTAGATGTTGCTACAGAAGTAATTTACTACTCTATTAGTGAAAGACATCGGACAGTTTTCTGCCTTTTCTTCATATAAAAAAAGGGTGGTTTAAAAAATCTACACTTTCTGCTTCCGTTTATTCTCTTCCCATTTCGTGAGCTTCATTAATGCACATAGTGGTTCTTTCGACTTTAATTGCTGTTACTTCGATTTTTTTCTGAATTCTCCACTTGAACTAGGTACGCTCCATTTTGTTTGCTGTTGGTGCTTGGATGCTCATTTTTTGCATGTAGGTTTTGTGTACCATGGTGACTAAACATACCAACTTTTGTTGAATTCTACCGACAAATGAAGATATATATATATATATATATATATATATATATATATATATATATATATTTTTTTTTTTTTTTTTTTTTTTTTTACATTACAAGGGCACTGGCCAAGGGAAAACAAAGTGTTGGAAAAAAAAAATCCCGCTGGTTGCCAGGCCCTGTTAAGAGGAAAGTAGAAAGAGAAAAAACAAAAAAATCTAAAAGGAGGGTCCAGTTAACGTAAGAGGTGTCTTGACACTCCTCTTTTGAAAGAGTTTAAGTCATAGGCAGGTGGAAATACAGACACAGGTAGAGAGTTCCAGAGTTTACCAGTGTAGGGAATGAAGGAGTGAAGATACTGGTTAACTCTTGCATTAGGAAGATGGACAGAATAGGGATGAGAAGAAGTAGAGAGTCTTGTGCAGCGAGGCCGCAGGAGGGGAAGGCATGCAGTTAGCAAGTTCAGAAGAGCAGACAGCATGAAAACAGCGGTAGAAGACAGATAAAGATGCAACATTGCGGCGGTGACTTAAAGAATCAAGACAGTCAGTTAGAGGAGAAGAGTTGATAAGACGAAAAGCTTTAGATTCCACCTTGTTTAGTAAAGCTGTGTGTGTGGATCCCCAGACATGAGAGCCATACTCCATACACGGGCGGATAAGGCCCTTGTACAGAGCAAGCAGCTGGGAGGAGAGAAAAATGGACGAAGACGCCATAGGACACCTAACTTCTTGGAAGCTGATTTAGCAAGAGTAGAGATGTGAAATTTCCAGTTTAGATTTTTAGTGAAGGATAGACCGAGTGTGTTTAATGTAGAGGAGAGGGAAGTTGAGTGTTATTGAAGAAGAGAGGATAGTTGTCTGGAAGGTTATGTCGAGTAGATAGTTGTAGAAATTGAGTTTTGAGGCATTGAACAAAACCAGGTTTTCTCTGCCCCAATCAGAAACAAGTGAAAGATCAGAAGTTAGGCGTCCTATAGCATCTCGCCTTGAGTCATTTAATTGTTGTTGGGTTGGGCGTCTGTTGAACGCTGTTGAATAATGCAGGTGGTATCATCAGCATAGGAGTGGATAGGGCATTGAGTCAGATTTAGGAGATCATTGATGAATAATAGAAAGAGAGTGGGTGATAGGACAGAACCCTGTGGAACACCACTGTTGATAGTTTTAGGGAAGAACAGTGACCGTCTACTACAGCAGCAATAGAACGATCGGAAAGGAAACTGGAGATGAAGGTACAGAGAAGGATAGAATCCGTAGGAGGGTAGTTTAGAAATTAAAGATTTGTGCCAGACTCTATCGAAGGCTTTCGATATGTCAAGGCCGACAGCAAAGGTTTCACCGAAGTCCCTAAAGAGGATGACCAAGATTCAGTTAGGAAAGTAAGAAGATCACCAGTAGATCTGCCTTTACGGAAACCATACTGGCAATCAGAGAGAAGGTTGTGAGCTGATAGATGCCTCATTATCTTCCTATTAAGGATAGACTCAAAGGCTTTAGAAAGGCAGGAAATCAAAGCTATAGGGCGGTAGTTAGAAGGATTGGAGTGGTCACCTTTTTAGGGACAGGTTGAATGTGAGCAAACTTCCAGCAAGAAGGATAAATAGAAGTAGAGACACAGATGAAAGAGTTTGACCAGGCAGTGAGCGAGTTCGGAAGCACAGTTTTGAGAACAACAGGAGGGACTCCATCCGGACCGTAAGCCTTCCGAGAATCAAGGCCAGAGAGGGCCAGGAAAACGTCTTTATAAAGAATTTTAATTTTAGGGATGAAGTAGTCAGAGGGTGGAGGAGTAGGAGGAATATGCCCAGAATCATCCAAAGTTGAGTTGGTAGCAAAGGTTTGAGCGAAGAGTTCAGCTTTAGAAAAAGAAGAGACAGCTGTAGAGCCATCTGGATGAAGTAAAGGAGGGAAAGACGAAGAAGTAAAGTTGTTAGAGATATTATTGGCTAGATGCCAGAAATCTCGAGAGGAGTTAGAATTGGAAAGACTTTGACATTTTCTATTGATGAAAGAGTTTTTAGTAAGTTGGAGAATAGATTTGGCATGATTACGGGCAGAAATATATAGGGCATGAGTTTCAGCAGTTGGATGGCTACGGAACCGTTTGTGAGCCGCCTCTCTATCATTGACAGCACGAGAACAAGCAGAGTTAAACCAAGGCTTTTTAGCTTTAGGGTTATATATATATATATATATATATATATATATATATATATATATATATATATATATATATATATATATATATATATATATATATATATATATATATATATATATATATATATATATATATATATATATATATATATATATATATATATATATATATATATATATATATATATATATATATATATATATATATATATATATATATATATATATATATATATATATATATATATATATATATATATATATATATATATATATATATATATATATATATATATATATATATATATATATATATATATATATATATATATATATATATATATATATATATATATATATATATATATATATATATATATATATATATATATATATATATATATATATATATATATATATATATATATATATATATATATATATATATATATATATATATATATATATATATATATATATATATATATATATATATATATATATATATATATATATATATATATATATATATATATATATATATATATATATATATATATAGTGGTACCAGTATGTGAAATTCACAAAGTTAAAAATGCATCTACCCGGTAGCTATTTGAATTTTATCTTGATATTTCTTTTCTTAGGAAAGTATTAGGCATGATTGTGAAATTTATGGGTAGTCGTGAGTGTAGGTCAAGTAGTTTATTTATACTGTGCTTTTGATTTTAGCGTAAAAAATTTTCCACTGTTCATGGCCTAAAATGTTCACCAAAGATAGACTATTCAATACAAATACAAATTTTGATACACAAAGAAATGGTGTAAATTGAGTTAGAATTGTGGAAGTAGATGCAACTTACTTTCACAAAATGATATTTTCAGGAAATGAGCGTCAAATTTTATTAAGTGTTTATATACTCTGCATAAAACTTATGTCTCTAATATACAAAATATGAAAAGGTATCCTTAGATTATTTATTATACATGAGAAATAATGCATTCGAAAGGATAATTTATGCTTTTTATTACTGCATGAGCCATAAATGTTCACCTTATTTTTGCTGCTTTCCTGTTCTTTTCTGCAAGAGCAAGAGAATTTCTTTTCGCCATTTCTGCGTAATCTCTCTCTCTCTCTCTCTCTCTCTCTCTCTCTCTCTCTCTCTCTCTCTCTCTCTCTCTCTCTCTCTCTCTCTCTCTCTCTCTCTCTCTCTCTCTAGGAATTGCTGTCATATGATAGGTAAGTTTTTTTTCAGAATAAAAGCAAAAATAGGAACAAAAATGAAAACAACTTTACATACCACTGTATCAACATGACAGCCACGTGCCCCTCCCGTGACTATTTAAACATAATTAAAGTCCTTTTAATTAATGGGACGAAAAATCCACCAAATGACTCCAAACCTTCGTCGCGATATTACCAAAGATCAACCATTTTTCTGAAAGTTTTCGCTATTTTCAAAACTTTTCCGATATTTTAGCCTCTGAAGTGTACCTACGCCCTTAAAGTACAATACATTCTTTTAAAGCTCACTATTAACTTAATACTAACAATCTGATTACTGAATTCGTTCCATTAATCAACCACTCACCTGTTCCCCCCCATCTCTTTCTTAAACCTATATTTTTCAAGTGTGACCCCATTATTTCTGGACAGAGGAAGGAACAATGGGTTCAAACTTGAAAAAATAAAAAATTGGCTTAAGAAAGAGAGGGAAGTAACTCGTTCTTCTATAGAGTGATAATCTACCTGATCTTTCTGAGACCATAATTTTGAGAGAAATATGAAATGTATCTTCAGTGAATAAGTCATAAGGTAAATCGAAACAAAAACAAATGTAGTCGAAAAGAACCACATTGTGTATTGATGCAGCTCACAAAATAGGGAGAGCAAATGGCGTAAATCATTAAACACTTTTATTTCTACCTAATTGTGCGAATATTATGAATCAAATGTGCATGTCTCCGGAAAAATAACATCATTATCATGATATAGCATTGAATAGTTATATTTCATTATTGGATGGAAACTTATTTTTAGGCTTTGTCCAATGTATCTACCATTTTTCATTAGATATTTAGTAATCAACGACAATGATAAATGAAAATCAATCCCATTTATATATCTTTTCTTTTTCAACTCAGTATGAATCAATTACTCATGTAACCATAACTTAGTTTATATATATATATATATATATATATATATATATATATATATATATATATATATATTTTTTTTTTTTTTTTTTTTTTTTATGTTACGGCCTATAGCGCCTGTAGGCACACTTGAAGAGTGTATGGTAAGCACTGTTGAGCTTCCGTCCATTAGCGGCACAGATAATTTTATTCATAATGGTACCCATATCAGGGCTCATATCACAACCCAAGCGCATCTTCGGTGTAAACACCTAGAACCTGGGTATCATGAAGACATGTAGGTAACTTTAAACCACTCGACAAATGACATAGTTTCAAAGCGGTACGTGGTGGGATTCCAACCTACGAGTGGAGATCTGCCCGATCCCACGCTCACCTCCTTATACGCTACGCCACCGCCTCCCTTAAATTAGCGGATATTAGCGGATTAATTATTACATGTGAGCGATGCCTCAAGAAGTACTAGTGGTCTGTCTTCCCAGGGCTCACAGCATACACCATGAAAACGTACGATTGAAGACAACATTGGAGTTGTCTTGGGGAAAGTGGTGGTTTAGAAACATTTGCCTCATGTAATGCCTGTATTTACACTGAAGGCTTCACTGTAATATCCAATATGTTGAATATCTTCAGGTCGCCTTTGTGGTATTAGCATCATTGTCACCATCAGCATACTTATAAGATGTATATTAATACCATTGTACAAAAGAAATGTGTTAAGTAATTGTTCAGCGTCGAGCTTTATTGATCTATGAAGAACTTTGTGTTTTATATAAAAATAATGAAAGAAATTGTCATTTATCATTCATATTGCCACACTCCGTCAGTAATGGACACAGTAAGAAGATGCGAAGCAAACCCCAACCACAGTGGTAAGGAGAGAAAAAATATACTAGGAACGCAGATTCACAGGGCTGAGTTTAGAGTGTGGCGGGTGCGAGATATGAACCCATCCCGTGGAAAAGAGGAAGAGAGAACTACCAATGAAGTACAGGAGCGCGATAGCTTTGCCGGGGACAGCTTTGGCGAAACAAACGTGTTCAAACACCAGATTAAGCTCTAATCAGATACACAGTCCATTTATTTGATCATTTCTCACATTCATTGCTTGCCACAGTAGATCACCTGATGAATTAAATGCCTGTAGATGCTATTGATTCCTTGGAACGTTCCTTCCATTTCTACATCAAAATAGGACGGTACTGTGAGACCTGTGATTAACTACAAGGATCTTAACAAACATACTAGCCCTGACCAACCAACACTATTAGTGATAGTGGAATTTCTTAGAAGTCTAGGAAAAGAGAATAGATTGTTAGAAACAGAGAAGAAACTGTTCAACTCGTTGATATGAAACCAGGCTTCTCTCAAATAGACCTGGACGATGACCCAGAAAACATGGTATAGCCTTTACAACACCAGCAGGACACTATGTAATCTAGCGTATGCCTTTTGGATTAGCCATCAGTCCTCTTATACTACATAAGATTAATGGGTACAGTTTTACATGGACTAACTGGAAACGTCGCCAATATATTTTTTTTTATATTCAAATTATTTGATAAACAGATGGAAAACTTTCCCAGACCAGCGTCAGAAAGCTTAAAATGCAACTTTTAATAAGGCATCAAATAGACAGACATGAATTAAGAAAAATACAGTTTATAGTGGAACTATTTAAAAGCTTACTCTGACACTGCAAATAGTTTAAGTTCGTTGTTCAATTAAAAAAATATATATAATATTCACATGATATTCACATGGAGACTAACTCAAAGACAAGCGTTTCTTACTTTGAAAATGAACCCGACCAGCGCAGCAAAAAGTTTATTCGGTGTTTCGATAGCTCTAACAAAAGCATAGGTGAAATGTTGATGCAAGTGAGAAATTTACTGCCCAATCAATAGTTTATACTTCTTAGTTATGCACAGCGACATGCAGAAACTACTCTATCACTGAGCGACAAACACTCACAGTTATCTATCTTTTAGAGACTTCCTAGATTGTCTGTGACATTACTGAATTAAAATGTCAGTTTTGAATATATACTCGTACCTAAAAAGAGCAGCTCTATCATGGACAGCTGCATTAATTATGTTAGTAACCATCGAAAACAGAGACTATATATGCTGCATTATGCTTAGAAGTTTTTAATATATGATTTTCTCTGTAGGGATTATGCAGTACATAGGGGCAACAATAAGTTCAAAACACGTCTTTGTCTTGGACGTAAATTCTTTAAGCTTCTGAAAACGTCTTATTTTGGCAAATTTTAACATAATGTACTGAAGAATGGTTTCATGATACTTGACACGGATTGCAATTAAACACCTGTGAGATGCTGAATAGTAATCTTTGATATCTAAAAACAATCCTGACAATATAATAAATCTTTAAAAACTACATATCGCAGTGTTCTGTATTGTTTTCAAATATTTCATCAGAGATCTCAATCTATAGAGCTCAGGAGATCATCATGAGATAAATACAATCATTCTTGTTGATAATGTTCATAATATCACCTTCCTTGTTCTTACGTTGGGATTGTTCTTGAATGTCACATGGATGATTATTCTGGTTCTTGTGGTATTTTTCCCTCTAGTTATATAGAATACTTATCAAAAGACTGTTAGAATCACGAAAACATCTGTGAAAGCATCATTAGCATCCTTAAAAGTCTATTCAGAGTTGATATATAACGCCGAAACTTTTTTTTCAAGAATGCATACCATGATTTCCAAGGGAACTTTCATCACCTAACTGTTACTGAAGGATCTATTAATTAATGGTTCCCTCGCTTCTCTCACAATAAGCATCGCAGGTATGAATGAAGAACCACACGCTGCTGAGATGTCTGTCACTAATGTAAAGTGCTGGATTACTGGATTAAGGAGGACTGCGGAGAAAATTCTTTTGAGAGAGAGAGAGAGAGAGAGAGAGAGAGAGAGAGAGAGAGAGAGAGAGAGAGAGAGAGAGAGAGAGAGAGAGAGAGAGAGAGAGAGAGAGAGAGAGAGAGAGAGAGAGAGAGAGAGAGAGAGAGAGAGAGAGAGAGAGAGAGAGAGAGAGAGAGAGAGAGAGAGAGAGAGAGAGAGAGAGAGAGAGAGAGATCCCATTGTTGATGCAAAATAAGTGAGAAAGACTAAAGTTAAGTTGCAATACAAGCAAGCTGCGCTGCACACTCGCTGCGAAACTGGTGCTGGAAGTGGTTAGAGGAGACGAGGGGCTCCATTAGCGGCAGGAAGGAAGGTAGAGCAGAGGAAAGCCGAAACTCGAGTTGATTCCTGCGTTTGTCTTGTTTGTGCTCAAAGCATTCCTCTTTAGTATTTATTAACCTTTAGCGTTCCCTTTCCCCTCTTCCAGTTTGTGATCATTGCGTGGTATACCGAATGGCAAAGGTGAAGAAGCAGCAGGTATAAGTGAGAGGGTATAGATGGTGACCGAACAGTAAATGTCGGCATGTGGAGAATCGCGTGAAATTACAAGAGGGAAAGACTATTGAAATAGCTATAGATTTTCTACATAAGTGAGATGAATACACTATTAATATGAAAGATTTGCAGAAATAAAAAATAAAAAAAATGAAAAATCAAATGAGGGTAAATCGAAGAGGCAAAAGAGAACATAATGCACGTCATTTGATCTTCCCAGTACAGCTAATAATCCGGATTCCACTGGAAGTGATCGGCTCTTGCCTGTCCTGTGCACACAGTGTCCGCGGCTCACGAGGTAGGAGGCAGGGAAGGGGAGGCAGGCGAGGAGGACCACAGTGCAGGAGGTCAGAGACAGCAACAGAAACAAGGGGATATGAAGATAGAGTTAGGGCGGTAAGAGGACAAGACCACGCCGCGCACCATAACAGGGTGTAGATAAGATAAGCAGATCGTGGGCGCAACTTCGCAAACGTGCACCATTATAAAAATGACAGAACGATTGTTTTCCTTCTCCGTTATGATCTCCAAAACCAGAACAAATGCTGGCTCACAGATGCTCACTTGTTTCCTAGATTCTGCGGAGTAGAACAAGAGAGGGAGACATGCATACCTAGTCATAGACAAAGTAGCTGCAAAACGCCTTCCTTCACTGGGCACTGCGTGTGTTGTTCCATACACAATGAATGTCAAGTACACATTCTACAAGTGAACATGTAAAATTCACGTGATAAAGGGCAACTCACCCCCACAGGAGGGGTTTGTGGTTAAAGGCACTGACGTGGCGCAGTGCATTCTCCCTGAGCGAGTGTATCAGGCCAGGCAAAACCGTCTCGTAATCTTTGTAAATAGTTTCAATGTTTATTGTTTTACCTACCAGCTGGGATGGGCTTTGACACCAGCGACAGTCAGCCATCAATAGCTTGACCAACATAATGTTCTACTATTGCTTCCTCACACAATATCTGGTTCATTAGGCGCTGCCCAGACCAACATAGACTGTATGTATTTATATTTATGCATGGATTTGTGAAGTGACAATCTAAGGAACTTGCAACTGAAGAGAAGTTTGGGATAAGCGAGCATCTGTGAGCCAGCTTTTATTCTTATTTTGGAGAACATAACGGAGAAGAAAACAATCGTTTCGTCATTTTTATTGAATAATGGTGATGTTTATGAAGGTGCGCCCACGACCTTCTTATCCTCCCTACACCCTGTTGTGGTGCGCGGAGTGGTGTAGGACTTGCGCTCGCCGACACCCTAAGGAAATAATTTTCAGTGCACACACACACACACACACACACACACACACACACACACACACACACACACACACACACACACACACACACACAGAGAGAGAGAGAGAGAGAGAGAGAGAGAGAGAGAGAGAGAGAGAGAGAGAGAGAGAGAGAGAGAGAGAGAGAGAGAGAGAGAGAGAGAGAGGAGAGAGAGAGAGAGAGAGAGAGAGAGAGAGAGAGAGAGAGAGAGAGAGAGAGAGAGAGAGAGAGAGAGAGAGAGACATTCTGGGTCAAGAAAGCACCTCATTCATTGGAATTGTAATATAATCAGATACGTGATTCTTATAATAAGATGAAATCTAAACCATGCACTAGTTTCTGAAAATATTAGTTTGACAAAATTTTCTAAGGTTTGAGAATGATTAGCTTTTTAGAATTTCCAGTTTGTCTCTCCTGTATTTGGAATTCACCGAGTGGTCTTGAAGTGAGAGTTGGACGTGCATGTTGGTGCTGCACTTTTTTGCCTTGCTGTGATGAGCGGCCGCCTGCTGTTGGCCAGGATCAGAGTTGTGGCCTGGCCAGCACCATCACCCATGAAGCTGACCTTTCCACGTGTCCCTTCAAGTAACCGAACCGTGAGACTCATTGATCTGGTCCTGAGGACTTTGGTGAAGGGCGCTGTGAATGTAAGGACAATATTCTGCTGTTCCCTCTCCCAACGCATTTTGATAATTGTCAAAAGGCAATATGATTTTCTTTTTAATTTCATTCATTGTGTAAGTTTCCAGTCCCAGAAAGTCTTGTCAGAAGGGTTGTCCAAAATTTGAGTATAGTTTACTTTTTAAAAAATCCGTCCTGAAACAGTTCAAGTCAAAAGCTGAAGGAAATGTGGAAGCAGGCAGGGAGTTCCAGAGTTTACCAGTAAAAGGGATGAAAGATTGAGAATACTGGTTAATTTTTCCAATAGATTGGTGTTTCTTGCCCACGTGTTTTCGTTTAATTTGAGAGGGTGTTATTAACGTTGGAATTAGGGAAAAAAAACATATATAATAAGAGAATAAGTAGCATGAGATAAATAAGTATATAAATAAAGCAAATATAAAACAAATAAATGAATAAATAAATAAATTCATAACGTATAACCAATGAGTGTCTCGTTGTATCTGTTGCTGTACGGAATGCTAAACTGCTCCTCGCTCCGAGACTCGATAATACTTACTGTTCTATGAGTTGTTTGTTGATTATGCACTTCTCTTTTTTCAGTGTATATTTACTCAGGTCTCAGCTGTGTGTGTGTGTGTGTGTGTGTGTGTGTGTGTGTGTGTAATTCACTGTTTGATCTGCTGCAGTCTCTGACGAGACAGCCAGACGTTACCCTACGGAACGAGCTCAGAGCTCATTATTTCCGATCTTGGGATAGGCCTGAGACCAGGCACACACCACACACCGGGACAACAAGGTCACGTGTGTGTGTGTGTGTGTGTGTGTGAGTGGGTGAGTGGATGGGTGGTTGGGTGTATGTAAGTGCGTGCGAGTGCCTGTGTGTGTGTGTTTGTTTCACTGTTTGATCTGCTGCAGTCCCTGACGAGACAGCCAGACGTTACCCTACGGAACGAGCTCAGAGCTCATTATTTCCGATCTTCGGATAGGCCTGAGACCAGGCACACACCACACACCGGGACAACAAGGTCACAACTCCTTGATTTACATCCCGTACCTACTCACTGCTAGGTGAACAGGGGCTACACGTGAAATATCTCCACCCGGCCGGGGAATCGAACCCCAGTCCTATGGCTTGTGAAGCCAGCGCTCTAACCACTGAGCTACCGGGTGTGTGTGTGTGTGTGTGTGTGTGTGTGTGTGTGTGTGTGTGTGTGTGTGTGTGTGTGTCAATGTGTGTGTGAGTGTGTGTGTGTCAATGTGTGTGTGTGTTTGTGTGTGTGTATTTTTTATGTAAGAGAGGAGGAAGAAGTCAATGGTAACAAAAATATAAACAAAAAAGGCCCACTCAGTTGCTAGTCTCTTTACAGATCCGATAAAATTGGCCAAAGGACAAGGACAAATGTCTTGAAACCTCCCTCTTGAATCAAGTCAAGTCATAGAAAGTCGGAAATACAGACACAGGCAGAGAGTTCCAGAATTTACTAAAGAAAGGTATGAAAGACTGAAAGTACTGGTTAATTCTTGCGTCAGAGAGTTGGACAGAGTAGGGGTGAGATGAAGAAGAAAACCTTGTGCAGCGAAGCAGCAGGAGAAGGGGAGGCATGCAGTTAGCAAGATCAGTAGAGCAGTTAGCATGAAAATAGAAATAAAAGATAGCAAGAGATGCAACATTTCGTCGGTGAGAAAGTAGTTGGAGACAGTCAGTTAGAGGACGGGAATTGATGAGACGAAAAGCTTTTGATTCCACCCTCTCTAATAAAGCTGTGTGAGTGGAATCCCTCAAAGAATGCGAAGAGTACTCCATTCAAGGGCGGATAAGGCCCTTGTACAGAGTTAGCCGTTGGAGAGGAGAGAAAAACTGGCGGAGACGCCTCAGAACGCCTAACTTCATAGAAGCTATTTTTTAGCAAAAGATGAGATATGAAGTTTCCAATTAAGCATATGAGTAAAGGATAGGCCGAGGATATTCAGTGTAGAAGAGGGAGACAGCTGAATGTCATTAAAGAAGAGGAGATAGTTGTCTGCAAGTTTGTGTCGAGTTGATAGATAGAGGAATTGAGTTTTTGGGGCATTGAACACTACTAAGTTTTCTCTACCCCAATCAGAAATTTTAGAAAGATCAGAAGTTAGGCGTTCTGTGGCGTCCCTGTGAAACCTGATGACTTCCTGAAGGGTTGGTCGTGTCTGAAAAGACGTGGAAAAGTGTAGGGTGATATCATCAGCGTAGGAGTGAATAGGGCAAGAAGTTTGGTTAAAAAGATCATTAATGAATAATAGGAAGAAAGTGGGTGACAGGACAGAACCCTGAGGAACGCCATTTTTATAGATTTATTAGAACAGTGGCCGTCTACCACAACAACAATAAAACGGCAGGAGAGGGAACTTGAGATAAAGTTGTGGAGAGAAAGATAGAAGCCATAACAAGGTAGTTTTGAGATCAAAAGTTTGTGCCAGACTCTATAAAAACTTTTTTATATGTAACGCGACAGCAAAAGTTTCACCGAAATCTCTAAAAGAGGATGACCAAGACTCAGTAAGGAAAGCCAGAAGATCACCACTAGAACAGCTTTGACGGAAGCCATATTGGCGATCAGATAATATATTGTGAAGTGACAAATATTTAAGAATCTTCTTATTAAGGAGAGATTGAAAACCTTTAGACAAGCAAGAGATTCAAGTTATAGGACAGTAGATTGAGGGATTAGAACGGTCACCCTTTTTAAGAACAGGTTGAATTTAGAAAAACTTCCAGCAAGAAGGAAAGGTAGAAGTCGATAGACAGAGTTTGAAGAGTTTGGCCAGCATGGAAGCACGCTTTTTGAGAACGATAGGAGGGACCCCATCAGGTCCATAAGCCTTCCGAAGGTTTAGGCCAGTGAGGGCATGGAAAACATCATTATGAAAAATTTTAATTGATGGCATGAAATAGTCAGAGGGACAACAAGGTCACAACTTCTCGATTTACATCCCGTACCTACTCACTGCTAGGTGAACAGGGGCTACACGTGAAAGGAGACACACCCAAATATCTCCACCCGGCCGGTGAATCGAACCCCGGTCCTCTGGCTTGTGAAGCCGGCGCTTTAACCATTGAGCTACCGGGCCGTGTGTGTGTGTGTGTGTGTTTATAGCCAAACGATCCACAATATGAAATCATTGGTCTAAGGGGAGTATTAGTTTTTTGAGTTTTAGGTAGGCCATATATGTGTGGACGTTTAGGATTAATTTGCATGAACATATTGGCATCGATATTTGAAACCTTATTTAGCAATTCTCTTACTCTGAGGTTGAACTGAATAGAGAGGCGCTGCAAAGGGGAGGATGTGAGCTTTTCGTATGTTGTAATATCACTTAACATTTCTTGCATTTTTTTCTTCGTAATTGTTCTTGTCCATAATCACAACAGTATTACTTTTGTCTGCTTTGGTTATTAGTAGGGATTTGTTTTTCTTTAGATTTTCTAAGGCAAGCCTGAATCTTTTAGGTATGGGATCATAAGAATTAAAATGATCTAAGAAACCATTGATAATAAAACCATTAAGACATGGCAAGTTAAATTTACCATTACACACGGACGAAACAAAATCAACAGCAATATCTTTACCTGCTTTCAGAGTGAAGGATAAACCCAATTGTAACACTTGTTTTTTTTTTATTTCTGATAACACATGTGATGACAAATTTAACACTGAGCCACTTAACCCACAATTGTTCCACTCACTAGCTTTGCACAAATCTTGAAGCACTCTATTAAGTCGTTCTCTGGTTGAATTCACTTCGAAGTTGCACTTGTTCCTCGTAGATTCTAGAGCACAATCCAACAGGTTGCCGTGTAGATTACTCCGTAGATATCGTAGGTTGCGTCGGAGGATCAGATAGATTTTATCAATTTCCCGCTTGAGTTGAGCGATGTGTTGAAGTACGGTAACCCGGGATAACTCCGGAAATGGAGTGGTCTTCCATCTGAAGAACGGCAGGAACGACTTCGGGATGACTTGTTCTTGAACACAGTCTTGCAGGAACTTCAGCTGCAGCTTTCTCTTCTTTACAGCAATAAGGTTTTTCTCATAGTGGCGAAAACAGGTGACCAGGGTCGGGAAATTCAGCATGAAGAAGGGGAAGAGGTGGCGTCTAATCGTGGGATCCATTATGGGAATGGAATATCACACTATCGTGAATATCAACTTGTCAGTAAACCCACAGTTGTAGACTTGAAGTATTTATTCTGGACGTTTCGAAGGCCACTGCCTTCATCTTCAGCAGTACAAGGTAGAATGAAAAATACAAGCGAACTGAACCAAGAGAAGGGGGAGGGACAGAGGATGAGAGTAACCAAAACAGACAAAAGTAATACTGTTGTGGTTATGGACAAGAACAATTACGAAGAAAAAATGCAAGAAATGTTAAGTTTGTGTGTGTGTGTGTGTGTGTGTGTGTGTGTGTGTGTGTGTGTGTGTGTGTGTGTGTGTGTGTGTGTGTGTGTCAGTTACCTGCTTGCTTCCTGCAGGTGAAGGTCTTCTAATCAAATTTGTCAGTCTGACGGCTGGCCGAATACTGGTGGCGCGCTCTCACTCGTAGGAAATCAGTATGGAATAGGACAATAACAACACATATCTACATACTTTTTAGTTCTTAGTACCTGGAATTCTTCGTCCCTTGCGAAATTTAACTAAACACATCTATATGATAACTAAGCACCTCTGCATCTGGAAGCACTTCAATAAAACCTCCTTATTCACATCGAAAAATACTAAAAAGTCGACAACTAATCCACCTTGTCTTTGTATGTGATTTAATGCAGCAGAGGTTCACGCCATAGGAGACAGAGAAAATGCTTAGTTGGTCTTCCCAATGTACCATCACGTGCCGCCAACCCATCCTTTCTATATTTGTATCTGCATTAGTGGAACATTTCTTCGTCTCTCTACTTGAAACTTCTGTTTTTGAATGTGACACCACGTAATCTAACCAACTTTGATTTAGAACGACAGTTGACATTTAGTTGTGAAATATCGAAATTTTATTTTACGCTTTGTCTCTTCAACTTGTGTTTACCCAGATGGCATGGTGGCCATTTTTTGCTTTTTGTTCTGTCCAAGTTGAATTTTCCTTTTAACCCTTTCTGTGTTTAATATTTTATCTTAATCATCTCTAGCTTTTATAACACTTTTGTTGTTATATTTTTCAAAAGAACTGAAATTTGAAAAATGACTATTAATCCGTTCTCTGCTACATGTACTAATATTCTTCTATAACATCTGGAGTCCTATCACTATTTTTGGGTGTTTGCTTCTGTGTAGGCTATCGTAAACGTTCTTGTGACGTATAAACGACAAGAATCCTCCCATGAGGAGAAATACAGAAAAGGAGAAAGTCTAAGTCTTTTTCTTGGCGACTCTACAACCATTTTTTTATTGATCTGAATGTTAATAAAGGATGACCGTGGTAATGAAAAGAACATCTGAATGCTTACTTTCTAGTCATCGCTTGTAGTATGATTCTTCTCTGACTATCTTATTTCACGAATAAAATATCACCACTTAGTGTAAAACTTATGTTGTCACTTAATACGTTTTTTTGAAAATTTGGAGAGTTTCTCACATTTTTAAACGTGTTACACCAACAGAGTTCATCTATGTAATATAATCGCAAACTCGTTTCACTATTTCTTTTTTTAATGCAAGATTCTTCTATTAACTAATTGTTGTTAGCTTAACATTTAGATGCTGACAACTACTTATGAATTTCATTAATCGAATTATCCCTAAAAGATGCAGCACAGCTTCACATCTGTTCATCATGCCTGCATCAGGACGCTTGCTACACAATCCCTTCTCATTTCCATTAGTAATTATCAATATGTAATGTATTCGTATACACGGAACGGTCTTGACTTGATAATATATTCTCAGAATATCAATATTACCATCTTTATAATCCTTTTAAAACTGTTGAATTTCAAGTAATTTTAAATTAAGATTAATTAATTTCAGGAGGAAGCAACTACATTTGAAAATAGCTGATAATTCCTTTCCAGTCGGATTTCAGATGTTTTTATTTACGAGTATAAATGTGCTGAGTTGCTGTCTTATTTCTTCTTAAGTCAGCTTCGGTAAAGTCAAACAGACTGGATCACAACCATCAGTCTCTCATCCCCTCTGAGGTGGCGAGGCTTTATACAGACATTTACTGTCTGTGTGTGGTGTAAGTGCCACCTCTTGTGTTTCGGGGCGCCTCCACACGTCACCTCTAAACACACTGGAGTTACAATGTCTTCCTCTTATCAGCTCCCTCAGTATCTTTAAGGTTACTGCTTTTTTCAGCCTCGTTAACTGCTCCTACGCTGTCCTTGCCGCACGAAACTAGCTATTCTCAGTTATCTCAAGGGTTTCCTACTACCTTCACTCCGTCAGGCTTTTGCTGATAAATTCCAGGACAGTTTGTCTTTAGTTTTCCCTTTTTTTTTCACAGCACAAGCCACCTTGGTAATTTGGATAACACTTTATAACAATGAAAAAAATGGAAATGAAAATATCATTTTCTAGGGGTATTTTGTGCATAGATCACGAATATAACATCCGTTTCTTTGTGCAATCCTCCAGTTTTTCATAATTTATAATTTACGAGATTTATCCAGATCTTCAGTCTGCCTTTTTTTTTATGCAGGAGAGAAGGCCAGCCAAGGGCAACACATTATTAAAAACAATTCCACTTGAGTGCTGGTTCTCTGAAAGATGAGTAAGGAGTTAGCGAAAATTAGGGAGCAAATGTATTGATAACTCCCTCATAAATGAAGTCATGTCAATAGGAAGTTAGAAATTCAGAAGCAGATAAGAAGTTTCAGAGTTTACCAGAAAAAACTATGAATGATTGAGAGTACTGGTTAACTCTTGCAGTAGAGAGTTGGACAGAATAGGGATGAAAGGAAGAAGAAAGCCTTGTGCAGCGAGGCCGCTACTCGCCCAGTTCGACATTCAGGTGATATTCCTGAACCACAGCCACCCTCTGAACTAGTGCGATAACACGAGCAACTCAGACGATTCAGTATCTCAAGATAAACCATATGTGGCACAGATTAAATCTGACAAGAAACCACACCTCCTCACCCAACCTGAACTCTATGATCTAGTTCGTGATCTAACACTTACTAAGTAACAGAGTGAACACCAGGCTTTAAGTCTGCAACAATGTCGTGATGCTCGAATCACAGTATTTAGTAGGCGTTCTGAATATCTACAGCAATTCTTCACTTTGGAAAACAACTCTACTTGTTGTAATAATATCAGGGGTCTATTCAATGCCCTTGAACTGACCTATGAATCAAATAGGGAGGTTATTCATATATGCATTGGATCTCTTTACAGCATAAAATCGGTTCTTTTGCACATTGGGAACACCATGCCTTCATTTCCAGTTGCTCACTCATTAGTTTTTAAGAGACATGAAAGAACCTTGCTTTTATTCTAGACCGCATAAGTTACAATGAGCACGAGTGGCTAATTTGTGTGGACTTGAAAGTAATAACCATACTTAATGGGTTACAAACTGGATACATCAAGTATATGTGCATCCTTTGCAAGTGGGACACGAGGGCCAGATCAGAACTTTATGTACGCTCAGAATGGCCACCTCAGGAAACTATGACGCCTGGGTGCCATAATGTCATTCATGAGCCACTATAGTTAAGAATAAAAATTTTGCCACCATTGCATATAAAACTCGTCCTAATGAAGCAATTTACCAAAGCACTGCAACATCAAAAGCCATATTTCCAATACCTCAAGGCGATCTTCCATAAAATAAATGATGGCAAGATTAAAAAGGACATATTCGTAGGACCTCAGATTCGTCAGCTCATAGAAGATGAAGACTTCGAGCAAACAATAGATGAAACAGAGCTAGTGGTCTGGCATGTATTCAAAGATGTATGCAAAGGACTTCTGGGAAAGTACCAAGAGTCCCAGCGAGATCGTATAGTGGAGAGCCTCATCAAATGCTATCAAGATCTCGGATGTAATGTCATTGAAGATACACTTTCTTCATTCTCATCTGTCCTTCTTCCCAGAGAATGCAGGAGATGTGAGTGGTGAACATGGTGAGAGGGTCCATCAAGATATAGCATCAATGGAGAACAGGTACAAGGGAAAATGGAGTCCTGCAATGCTGGCTGACTTTTGCTGGAATCTGAAGTGTGACACATCTGAGACGTCTTATTAAACGAAGACATAAATACTAGAATCTAGGTTAATACTTTACGTAACACTAACAAACATGGTGATTCATTACATTTTTTTAATCTAATTACAATGGACTCATTTAACCTGACTTTGGGAGCGAAATACATTTAGGGTATCGTGGAAATCGGTATTAATTGCGTAATTATGTGACGTGATGGAGAATAATTGTTATCAAATTCGGATTCAGCACACTCAACCTCATAATAAAATCCACATGAGAACTATATTTTCTTAATGTCCCTAAAATTTGTTGTACATTGTAATTGGTCAAACTTCTTTATCTTTCTTTTTATCTTCCTCTCTCATTCGATATTCTTTTTAGAGTTATTGACAAGCTATTTTTTTATTCATTTACCTTTGTGTGGGATTATGACTTGTACAATACTTGTAATAGATGGATGACATGTAATAATATTTTGTAATCACCCAACAAGTCTCGGTATTCGGTGTCTCAAGTTAAATGCCTGTCACCACTTCACGATTTAGAAAATGTATGGCTAGAATATGGAAAACGGTGGGGATACGCCCACCATACGTTAAATAAGTTATGGGTACGCGGTTCTATCGTTAGCGGCACGTTGAAGTACAGTGCTGTACCAAGATAAAGAGAATGGTTCTGTACGTTGTCGTCTTGTCGTACGAAGGGAGAGTCAAAACATTTCTGAGCATCAATAAGGCTCTTGATGTACTCCAGTATATGGCCAATAGGTTATGCATATGCTGGGGATACGTTAGAAATCGTAAGGCGACCGTTTTTATTTGTTCTCTAATCATTCCTCGCGCATTGTATTCATCAATATGATGGCCAGCGTACCCTGAACGCATTGCTGTCGTATTCATAACGCATACCAACGCACTGAACATGATGTCAATGAATGCAAAACGTATATAACGTGTTGGAAACGTACTCACCGTGTGAATACCGTGTTTGGGACGTTTTAGAGGGGTTGACCTATGAAAAAAAATCCTCTTTTTCAGAGGAAATCCCCATTTTGCATGTAGCATCCTTTGTGATGGGATGGAGTGTCCGGAAGTGCTAAGAAGAAAGTACCAGCCTGCTTTCCTGCAACATCAGTATGATCTTTTTTATGTAGGGAAGAGGGCCAGCCAAGGGAAAAAAAAAAAAGATGAAGAAAAGGCTCACTTGAGTGCTGGCTCTCTACAAAGAGGAAAAGCGCCAGCCAAAATTAGAGAGCAAATGCCTCGATACCTCCCTCTTAATAGGAGACAAGTCGTAGCGTTAGAGAATTGGACAGAATAGGGGTGAGAGGAAGAAGAAAGCCTTGTGCAGCGAGGCCGCAAGAGGAGGGGAGGCATGCAGTTAGGAAGATCAGTAGAACATTTACCATGAAAATAGCGATAAAAGATAGAAAGAGATGCAACATTTTTTTTCGGTGAGAAAGAGGCTGAAGACAGTCAGAGGAGGGAGTTGATGAAACGAAAAGCTTTTGATTCCACCTATCTAGTAAAACTGTGTGAGTGGAACCCCCCAAATATGCGAAGAGCACTTCATACAAGAACGAATAAGGCCCTTGTACAGTGTTAGCAGTTGGAGGGACGAGAAAAACTGGCGGAGACGCCTCAGAACGCCTAACTTCATAGAAGCTGTTTTAGCAAGATATGAGATGTGAAGTTTCCAGTTAAGATTATGAGTAAAGGACAAACTGAGGATATTCAGTGTGGAAGAGGAAGATAGTTGAGTGTCATTGAAGAAGAGGGTACAGTTGTCTGGAAAGTTGTGTTGAGTAGATAGATGGAGGAATTGAGTTTTTGAGGCACTGAAAACTGCTAGATTTTCTCTGCCCCAATCGAAAATCTTAAAAATATCAGAAATCAGGCGTTCTGTGGCGTCCCTGCGTGATCTGTTGACTTCCTATAGGGTTGATCGTCTCTGAAAGGACGTGGGAAGGTGGTATCATCAGCGTAGGAGTGGGTAGGGCAAGAAGTTTGGTTAAGGTCATTAATGAATAATAGAAAGAGAGTGGGCAGAACCCTGAGGAACACCACTATTAATAGATTTGGGAGAAGAATAGTAGCCGTCTACCACAGCAGCAATAGAACAGTCGGAAAGGACATTTGAGATAAAGTTGGAGAGAGATGGATAGAAACCGTAGGACCTACGTATGTCATAATTTGACACTGTATCAGCTGCAAAAACTAGAAGAAATACAGGTAGGTAGTAAATGTTATTTAGATATATGTATGTATTTTTTATGTATTGTTGTAAAACCCTCTGAATAGATGATTATTATTATTTTTACTTTATTGTTACGCATTTCGTCTTCACACGTTCCTCCATGTTGCGTAAGTTCACTATTTGTCTCCGTACGTTAAGTAATCATTTCATGTAAGTTCACAACATGTTATGGACACGTTCAGTCTGCTACTCCTACACTACCTAGTATACGATAGGCATACCCTCTGCATACGTAGAAAGCTGGCCGGAAAAAATCTTATCTTCTTATCTTGATTGCTTTTGGTAGGCCACCGTAGAAGTTTTTTTGATTTCAAGAATCTAAGAACTATTTACGTGGACATTGAAAGCAGTCATACAGAGATATCCAACAGACAAGGCATTACATACACTCACTGCATGACTCACCGTCGACGAAGGGTGTAGCGGCGGGCAGGTAGTAAGTCTCGCATTGCTCCTGGCTACCAAACATCCAAGGGGGCGGCGGCTCCCAGCTATAGTCACCTCTCATGGCCGACACGTTGTTGGCGGCCTCCTCCATATCTGCTGGAAAGACACGGGCATGTTAAGGAAAGCATGAATCCCAATGACAGTAGAACGAATTAGTGGCTAAGTAAACTAGACAACTTATAAATATATTCAGTGTGTGTGTGTGTGTGTGTGTGTGTGTGTGTGTGTGTGTGTGTGTGTGTGTGTGTGTGTGTTGCGTTTACAGACTCTCTCTCTCTCTCTCTCTCTCTCTCTCTCTCTCTCTCTCTCTCTCTCTCTCTCTCTCTCTCTCTCTCTCTCTCTCTCTCTCTCTCTCTCTCTCTCTCTCTCTCTCTCTCTCTCTCTCTCTCTCTATATCTATATATATATATATATATATATATATATATATATATATATATATATATATATATATATATATATCTATCTCGATATTTTTATCTGCATCTCCCAAAGTCTTGCTGGAATACATTACCAATTATGAAGAAAAAAAATATTACTGATCGTTAGTTTTCCACGTGAAGTTCTTTACAGAGGCCCCGTCCCTACCAACTAACTGGCTATAAGTCACTACTCATATAGGAAGTACTTGTTCGCATAGCTAATGCCTTGTAAGTGGAACATGGTGCATGGAAATAGTTGGTGATATTACAGTTTTGATTGGATTAATATGATCTCGGGTCTCTTTTTAACATGGAGAGAGAGAGAGAGAGAGAGAGAGAGAGTGTGTGTGTGTGTGTGTGTGTGTGTGTGAGAGAGAGAGAGAGAGAGAGAGAGAGAGATGTGTGTGTGTGTGTGTGTGTGTGTGTGTGTGTGCGTTTGTGTGTGTGAGAGAGAGAGAGAGAGAGAGAGAGAGAGAGAGAGTGTGTGTGTGTGTGTGTGTGTGTGTGTGTGTGTGTAATTCACTGTTTGATCTGCTGCAGTCTCTGACGAGACAGCCAGACGTTACCCTACGGAACGAGCTCAGAGCTCATTGTTTCCGATCTTCGGATAGGCCTGAGACCAGGCACACACCACACACCGGGACAACAAGGTCACAACTCCTCGATTTACATCCCGTACCTACTCACTGCTAGGTGAACAGAGGCTACACGTGAAAGGAGACACACCCAAATATCTCCACCCGGCCGGGGAATCGAACCCCGGTCATCTGGCTTGTGAAACCAGCGCCCTAACCACTGAGCTACCGGGCCGCGTGTGTGTGTGTGTGTGTGTGTGTGTGTGTGTGTGTGTGTGTAATAAATGTATGTAGTTTTGTGTGAAGGAGGAAAGTTGTCTTTAGAGGGTAGGGTTTGACTGACCCTTTGAAATGTGATAGACAAAGAGAGATGTTTAGCAGCTCACAAGTAGCTTTAATGATAAGTTCACCGCACCCTCTGAACTGGTCCAGACCAGAAGTGGTCCAGATTAGAACTAGTGCTATTAGACCTCGTTGGGAGTGTAATGTCATTACTGCTCACCTTCTAATGAACTTCAATAAACATATAGATACACGAGACTGGAGATGAACCACCAGGCAGGAAGAACAGAGAAAGAGCAAAGGGAATGTTTATAAATGTATATCAAGCAAGACATGAACATTGTGGTTGTAACAGAGAACGCAGAAGACAGTAGAATGTGAGTAGAGTCTGGTGTTCTTCTGTGGCGTCCCTAACAGGGTAAGACGCAAGAAGTTACAAGACCCAGGAAATTCAACAGTTTATCTACTTGTGCACGTTCGTTGAGTACCAAATGACGTGATTACCAGCTGACACTAATAGTTCGGTGATGGCCAGATTATCCTCACCAAAATGCATGAATCCTTATTGAATCTCAGTGAGGTGATGTTATAGTGAATGATCATCGTCGATAAGAATAACAACTTTGTCATCAACATAAAAAATCGTCTCTATAGCAGTTGCAACAACATAAACATAAGCAACGGTCCAACAGTAGCAAAATCAACAGCAACAGTGATTGCAACACCAGTAATCTTGTTTATTTTTCCCGTGTGCAGTTTTCAAATTAGATATTCACATCGCCAGAATAAGCTCAGTTGTCTGCCGTTGTGGTATATTTTTGAGAGAAACATTGAAACATTTGAAACATTTATTATACTTGCCATAATAACATATCCTTATACAGGGAAGTAATGTGTTTATAATTGGCAAGTAGCCTTTTTAAAGCAATGCTTTTTAGGCAAGAGAGAGAGAGAGAGAGAGAGAGAGAGAGAGAGAGAGAGAGAGAGAGAGAGAGAGAGAGAGAGAAGAGAAGAGAAGAGAAGAGAAGAGAAGAGAAGAAAGAAGGAGAGGAGTGAGTGAAGGAGAGAGAGAGAGAGAGAGAGAGAGAGAGAGAGAGAGAGAGAGAGGGGGGGGGGGGAGGAAGAGTGGTGTTTCGTGCGACACTTAACGATCGCGATGTTTATCCTCATTACCAACACATGGGCGTCCCGCCAAGCTTGCAGGACGCGGCCGCCGCCAGGCGCACACTCCACCTCGCCCTCCACACCTTCCCATGTGTGTTGCTGGAGTGTCTTGACTCTTAAGTTCGTGTTCTTGACATTTTCTTTCAAATGAAATGTTTTCAGAGACTATTTTTCAATGGATACAATTTATGAAGTTCTCAAGGGTGCTTTTTTCTCCTTTGATGGTGCAGAATCTTTATTTAATCTCTCAGTAGGATTATGAAAACGTTGTTAGAAATTCCGATTACTATCACCACAGTCTTAATAACTAGTCATGGTAAGAGGACAGAACATCTAAGATGAAAACCCTTTTTTAGTGTGCGCTGAATGAATAATCAGCGTTCCTCCAAAATCAACATATTTAAAGCCATAAAAGTGTGTATATACATAGTATGGTTGTCTTCATATGTAGTCCTATTGGTGCTACAATTGTATACTGTCATGGCTACTATTGTTTTACTACACACAAAACCACTGGAAAATTATTGCAGCAGTTAAGTAGCTGTCTTCGTTAAACTATTGTTGTGAATTTACGCATGATGAAAAAAAAAAAACACCTTGATTAACTCACAGCAATTAGTGATATTCCAATGAGTTTGCCTTTTTGCTTACCTGCGTCACTTCATTTTC
Organism: Portunus trituberculatus; assembly: GCF_017591435.1. Lineage (NCBI taxonomy): Eukaryota > Metazoa > Arthropoda > Malacostraca > Decapoda > Portunidae > Portunus > Portunus trituberculatus. The sequence goes on from NC_059301.1 coordinate 5,468,127, forward strand.
CCTGCATCTTTATATCAGCGTCTTGTGTATTTCTTCTATTCTTTCTTTGCTCTATTCTCACCTTCCTTGTGCTCTCTCATCCTGCCTTTGTCCCCATATCACCATCCCTCTGTTCTCTCTTTCTTCTTACGTGTCCCTCTTATTCTTCGTTTTATCTCATCCTCTTCTTCCTTGTGCCATTTGGCCCAGTTCTATTTTTATTAAAGGAGGAAAGGTAGTGACAGGGAGCGCAGTGAATCACGTTAAAGGCGCACTAAACACCGCCCATCTCACCCAGACCTTTATACCACTTAGTGTCCCTCTCCCGCCTGACTTCCTTTTTTTCTCTTACCCTCATTGACTTCACCACAGGTTCCCACTAACAACATTCCTTGAGTCATGGCCGAAATTCTAGTAAACGTTACCTAGTGAAGTGGGTTAGTAGAATCTCAAAGCTCCATTACAGTTTTTCTCCTGGATTCAATTAAGGGTGCGCCCTATCCAGCATGCATACGTATAATTGATGGTGGGGTTGAAAGCTTTTGCGGCGGTTCCATTAGGCTGTTTGGAAGTTCTGACTTATTGCTTCAACCGTCTGTTTTTTTATCTCATTTTTCCTCCTGTTAAGTTATTTTGTGTCTGTCTGTGTTGTCTTTTCTTCTGATTAATTATATGTTCTTTTTGCCTCCCTGACAATGTATATAGTTTATTTGTCTGGTATGTACTTTCTTTATCTTTGTTTATTATTCACGGTCTGTTGCTGGTCAACCAGCCAGCCTTCCCCATTACGGAGCGAGCTCAAAGCTTAAAGACCGATTTTCGTGTAGGACTGAGACCACACTACACTCCACACACCGGGACAGCGAGGCAACAACCAAATTACATCCCGTGCCTACTTGCTGCTAGATGAACAAGGGTACACATTAAAAGGTTCTCCCATTTGCCTCGTCGCGCCCGGAAGGGAAACCCGGCTCTTCTCGGTTGTGAGCCGAGTTTGCTGTGTGGACCTTTTTTTTTTTTTTTTTTCTTTTGCATGTATGATGGTCTTTTCGTCTATTCCTGTATCTCTCTCTCTCTCTCTCTCTCTCTCTCTCTCTCTCTCTCTCTCTCTCTCTCTCTCTCTCTCTCTCTCTCTCTCTCTCTCTCTCTCTCTCTCTCTCTCTCTCTCTCTCTCTCTCTCTCTCTCTCTCTCTCTCTCTCTCTCTCTCTTTTTTTTTTTTTTTATTTAAACAAAACTTAATACAAAGGAACATGTACCCAAAGGCGCACTGTCGTGTGCTACCTATTCTAAGGGTACTACAATCTATTTCTCTACAATATTTACAAGACTTAAAAATAGATAATATACAAGATGGTCAGCATGTAAATGGAGCACTATTCGTTTCACTTCACTAGCACTATTCACGCACTGCACTACACTGAGTGTCACGTCACAAAGAGTGTCAGAGGAGTTGGCAGTGTCTGTCTCCACTTATGTGCCATCAGTTTGACACTGTGAGTGTTCATCTCCTGGACGTGAGGCACCGCGGCCGTGAACAAGTTCCACATCCTGGAGACGCGTCCTGCGAAGGTGCGTTGATGCTGACACCCGTGGGATCGCGGCACCTCTACGGCGTCACCACCATTGAGCACCGTTCTCGTGCTCCGTGCGGTGACTCTTAGAGGATGACGCAGCCCTGCCAGATGTGGCACTCTTTGCACCTGTGCCTTATGGAACACTACGATCGCCGCCACGTCTCTGCGGTGTTCCAGTGAATCAAGGGGACGCTCAGGCTCTGGGTGAGGTGGTAGTGCAGCATCTACTAGCCGTATGGCGCGGCGTTGGATGCTGTCCAGTCTCCTTCTGTGTGTGGCGGCACAGGACATCCAGGAGAGAGCTGCGTATTCAAGGTGGGGCCGCACCTGTGCCTTGTACAGCAGCAGTCTCCCTTCCTGTCGAGGAAACTGGCGATCCTTCTGAGAGCGGAGATCCTGTGAGAGGCTTTCTTGGCAATGGTTTTGACATGCCTGTCAAACCTCAGCCCTCGATCCACCTCCACTCCAAGTATCTTGACGTCATCTTGGAGTGGGGAGCAGCAGCGCCAAAGACAACTTTCCTGCCATTGCTGCCATGGCGGCTGGGGACCGAGAGACAACCATTGCTTGTGTCTTCTCCGGCGCGAATGTCACTTGCCAGCGAGCACCCCACTCCTTTATCACTCGTAGCTGCTGATTGATGGCCTCAGCAGCCCGCCCACTGTCCTGGCGTGGATAGGTATAGGAGAGGGTGCAGTCATCAGCATAGGCCATGACTCCTGGCAGTAGCTGGAGAAGATCATCCACGTAGATATTCCACAGGAGTGGGCCAAGAATTGAACCCTGTGGCACTGATGCCTCCACAGGCAGGGACTCAGATGTTTGCCCGTTGACAACCACCTTGAGGCTTCTGTCCTGCAGGTAATTTCCCAAGAGTCGTAGCAAGCCACCCTGGATGCCTTTAGCACGAAGCTTTTCTAGTAATCCGTTGTGCCATACTTTATCAAAAGCTCCTGCTATGTCCAAAGCAACCACTATAGTGTCCTTGCCGTCGTCGAGGGCGTCCTGCCAATGCCTGGTGAGAAGCATCATTAGGTCGGAGGTTGACCTTCCAGGTCTGAACCCAAACTGTTGGTCTGAGAGGAGGGCATTGTCCTTGAGATGGCTACACACCACCTCTGCCACGACCCTCTCAAACACTTTACCCACCACTGACAACAGGGATATGGGTCTGTAGTTTTTTGGGTCCGTCCTGGAGCTTTTTGTGTGCAGGAACTACTCGAGCCTCCTTCCACACTGAAGGCCAGACGTTTTCCCGTACACAAGTTGTGAAGACTTGGGTGAGAGGGGCAGCCAGTTCCTGGGAGCATCGCTTCAGCAGGTGCGGGCTGATGTCATCAGGGCCGGTGGCTTTCTGTGTGTCCAGCCCCCGCAATAATCGCTTCACCTGCTGATGCGTCACCTCCACCATGGTGACAGTCTTCTCACATTGCTGGACCAGCTGAGGCGGTGGCTGCTGTGGATTCCCGACCTTCATTTTTCCAGCAAACAAGGAAGCCAGCAACTGTGCCCTCTCCTTACTGCTGGTGGCGACAGTACCGTCCTGCTTGCTGAGGGGAGGGATGGATTCTTGGTGGCCAGTTCCTTGTTTGTCCTTAACAAGAGACCACCAAGTTTTGTTTCCTACGCCAGTGCCACACAGTTTCCGGCGCAGGCTTTCCTCCCACTTTTTTAAGGCCCACTTGCTGGTTACCACCATCCTCCTGCATGCAGCCCTGTGCAGGTCCTTGTTGCGCCGAGTCGGGTTCCTCTCAGGCAGCATACTTTGCCTCGGCAGCAACACGGCAACGGTAGCCAAACCATGGCTGATCTCTCTCTCTCTCTCTCTCTCTCTCTCTCTCTCTCTCTCTCTCTCTCTCTCTCTCTCTCTCTCTCTCTCTCTCTCTCTCTCTCTCTCTCTCTCTCTCTCTCTCTCTCTCTCTCTCTCTCTCTCTCTCTCTCTCTCTCTCTCTCTCTCTCTCTCTCTCTCTCTCTCTCTCTCTCTCTCTCTCTCTCTCTCTCTCTCTCTCTCTCTTTTTTTTTTTTTTATTTAAACAAAACTTTATACAAAGGAACATGTACCCAAAGGCGCACTGTCGTGTGCTACCTATTCTAAGGGTACTACAATCTATTTCTCTACAATATTTACAAGACTTAAAATAGATAATATACAAGATGGTCAGCATGTAAATGGAGCACTATTCGTTTCACTTCACTAGCACTATTCACGCACTGCACTACACTGAGTGTCACGTCACAAAGAGTGTCAGAGGAGTTGGCAGTGTCTGTCTCCACTTATGTGCCATCAGTTTGACACTGTGTGTGTTCATCTCCTGGACGTGAGGCACCGCGGCCGTGAACAAGTTCCACATCCTGGAGACGCGTCCTGCGAAGGTGCGTTGATGCTGACACCCGTGGGATCGCGGCACCTCTACGGCGTCACCACCATTGAGCACCGTTCTCGTGCTCCGTGCGGTGACTCTTAGAGGATGACGCAGCCCTGCCAGATGTGGCACTCTTTGCACCTGTGCCTTATGGAACACTACGATCGCCGCCACGTCTCTGCGGTGTTCCAGTGAATCAAGGGGACGCTCAGGCTCTGGGTGAGGTGGTAGTGCAGCATCTACTAGCCGTATGGCGCGGCGTTGGATGCTGTCCAGTCTCCTTCTGTGTGTGGCGGCACAGGACATCCAGGAGAGAGCTGCGTATTCAAGGTGGGGCCGCACCTGTGCCTTGTACAGCAGCAGTCTCCCTTCCTGTCGAGGAAACTGGCGATCCTTCTGAGAGCGGAGATCCTGTGAGAGGCTTTCTTGGCAATGGTTTTGACATGCCTGTCAAACCTCAGCCCTCGATCCACCTCCACTCCAAGTATCTTGACGTCATCTTGGAGTGGGAGAGCAGCAGCGCCAAAAGACAACTTTCCTGCCATTGCTGCCATGGCGGCTGGGGACCGAGAGACAACCATTGCTTGTGTCTTCTCCGGCGCGAATGTCACTTGCCAGCGAGCACCCCACTCCTTTATCACTCGTAGCTGCTGATTGATGGCCTCAGCAGCCCGCCCACTGTCCTGGCGTGGATAGGTATAGGAGAGGGTGCAGTCATCAGCATAGGCCATGACTCCTGGCAGTAGCTGGAGAAGATCATCCACGTAGATATTCCACAGGAGTGGGCCAAGAATTGAACCCTGTGGCACTGATGCCTCCACAGGCAGGGACTCAGATGTTTGCCCGTTGACAACCACCTTGAGGCTTCTGTCCTGCAGGTAATTTCCCAAGAGTCGTAGCAAGCCACCCTGGATGCCTTTAGCACGAAGCTTTTCTAGTAATCCGTTGTGCCATACTTTATCAAAAGCTCCTGCTATGTCCAAAGCAACCACTATAGTGTCCTTGCCGTCGTCGAGGGCGTCCTGCCAATGCCTGGTGAGAAGCATCATTAGGTCGGAGGTTGACCTTCCAGGTCTGAACCCAAACTGTTGGTCTGAGAGGAGGGCATTGTCCTTGAGATGGCTACACACCACCTCTGCCACGACCCTCTCAAACACTTTACCCACCACTGACAACAGGGATATGGGTCTGTAGTTTTTTGGGTCCGTCCTGGAGCTTTTTGTGTACAGGAACTACTCGAGCCTCCTTCCACACTGAAGGCCAGACGTTTTCCCGTACACAAGTTGTGAAGACTTGGGTGAGAGGGGCAGCCAGTTCCTGGGAGCATCGCTTCAGCAGGTGCGGGCTGATGTCATCAGGGCCGGTGGCTTTCTGTGTGTCCAGCCCCCGCAATAATCGCTTCACCTGCTGATGCGTCACCTCCACCATGGTGACAGTCTTCTCACATTGCTGGACCAGCTGAGGCGGTGGCTGCTGTGGATTCCCGACCTTCATTTTTCCAGCAAACAAGGAAGCCAGCAACTGTGCCCTCTCCTTACTGCTGGTGGCGACAGTACCGTCCTGCTTGCTGAGGGGAGGGATGGATTCTTGGTGGCCAGTTCCTTGTTTGTCCTTAACAAGAGACCACCAAGTTTTGTTTCCTACGCCAGTGCCACACAGTTTCCGGCGCAGGCTTTCCTCCCACTTTTTTAAGGCCCACTTGCTGGTTACCACCATCCTCCTGCATGCAGCCCTGTGCAGGTCCTTGTTGCGCCGAGTCGGGTTCCTCTTGTAGCGGAGCCAGGCAGCATACTTTGCCTCGGCAGCAACACGGCAACGGTAGCCAAACCATGGCTCTCTCTCTCTCTCTCTCTCTCTCTCTCTCTCTCTCTCTCTCTCTCTCTCTCTCTCTCTCTCTCTCTCTCTCTCTCTCTCTCTCTCTCTCTCTCTCTCTCTCTCTCTCTCTCTCTCTCTCTCTCTCTCTCTCTCTCTCTCTCTCTCTCTCTCTCTCTCTCTCTCTCTCTCTCTCTCTCTCTCTCTCTCTCTCTCTCATTTGATCTCCATAATCCTGTGTGCTCTTCCTGCACAAGTCATCTCGTGTTTGTTCCTTTGGCTGATGTTTACTCATCTGCTTGTTTGTCCCTACACTTGTGTGTGCGTGTGTGTGTGTGTGTGTGTGTGTGTGTGTGTGTGTGTGTGTGTGTGTGTGTGTGTGTGTGTGTGTGTGTGTGTGTGTATATATATATATATATATATATATATATATATATATATATATATATATATATATATATATATATATATATAATAGAATATTTCGATTTATTTGAAATGGAAGGTAGTACAGAGTTGAATGTTCTGTGTATTATCCTACCTATACATACTTATACTAGCATTCATACATCTTAAGTCTACACAACCCCTATGGTGGCATCTGACATATGATGCGTGGCGGATAGTGCCAGATAACCGAGTGACCTAGGCCAGGGGTGGTCAGGATATCCCGTGTGTATTTGTTTGTTTGGAGTTTGTTTCTTCTACCCAGTGGCGGGTCACAACATCCTAGTTATACTAGGTACCCAATCACTGATAAGTAAACAGGGTTCACACACTTGAAGAGAAGCCTTTTCCATATGACCTCTGACCTGTCCCGGCAGTCGAACCCAGGCTTTCTCGATTGTGAGTTGAGCTTGCTACCATTACACCAGCAGGTGTGTGTGTGTGTGTGTGTGTGTGTGTGTGTGTGTGTGTGTGTGTGTGTGTGTGTGTGTGTGTGTGTGTGTTTGATCTGCTGCAGTCTCTGACGAGACAGCCAGACGTTATCCTACGGAACGAGCTCAGAGATCATTATTTCCGATCTTCGGATAGGCCTGAGACCAGGCACACACCACACACCGGGTCAACAAGGTCACAACTCCTCGATTTACATCCCGTATCTACTCACTGCTAGGTGAACAGGGGCTACACGTGAAAGGAGACACACCCAAATATCTCCACCCGGCCGGGGAATCGAACCCCGGTCCCCTGGCTTGTGTGTGTGTGTGTGTGTGTGTGTGTGTGTGTGTGTGTGTGTGTGTGTGTGTGTGTGTGTGTGTGTGTAAGAAAGTGGAAATAAAATTATTTCCTCTAAAAACAATATTATTTTCTCTATATCAAACTTTGGGGTCATCACACCACCCTTCCGCGTCACGTGCAGTGTTCCCAGCCACACCTGCGCAAGAGTCATTTTGCTCGTCAATCGCAATCGTGTGCGGTATATTTCTTCTCTTTATTCTTTTGCAGTGGAAAATGAAAATGATAGTTAGGTTTTATAAATCTTAAAATGGATATCTCGAACAAACAGTGAGCAAGTTTGAAGATAGAGCCCCAGGTGTTAAGATCACCTCCCTTTACATCTATGGCTATTAGTGAAAACTCAGATCATTGTTGTTGGAAGCGTCACGATTTGTTTTAACATGCATTCTGAGACAATGCAGAATACCGTGGAATACATAGTGGAGGACAGCGATGTAATTTCGGAAACAATAATGCGATGTGTACACGAATAATATATCCAATGTTAGCTCTGCTTACAAACACATAATGGCCTCAGGTTTCTGACAAATATCATTAATTGTTAGTTGCTGTGAGTTGTTTGGGAGTAATGGTTTCCCAGGAGCGAGAAAACTTGCTCACCTATTAGTGAGATGGACTGCTCGCAGTGGAAGGAGAAAGCCTTAGCTGTAAATGCTCGTGTATTGTGCGAGCAGGCACTGGAGTATTCTAGGGTCAGGTGTGCAGCATTCAGATTGCCTTCGCCAAGAGCAGGATCCGTGGACTGCTGATTTTGTGACTGACGGACGAGATAATAGTTGAGAAGATCGCAGCTTTATATATTCAGTAGCAAGTGTGGCATTACTGATGTGATTTCATCGATATACAATTGTGAATTGTTTTTATTATATATATTTGGCTGGTTGCTGTTGTGTGTTTATACATGTATGTATACATACCTTTACCTTGATATTATATATATATATATATATATATATATATATATATATATATATATATATATATATATATATATATATATATATATATATATATATCGAGAGCTTAACAAATGTTCACATTTTCCCTCCACTGACAAGAGGCCTTTCTGAGTCGCAACTTAGTTGCAGGATTGAATGATAACCTGCGGTGGCTGCTGAGACCATCGGAAGGGATTTTGTCATACACAGTATGTACAATATCTGGGAGGCTTTCATTTCCCGATACAATTCTGGTAATTCTCTTTTTACTACTTTTGTTTCCTGGTTTGTGTATTGTTACCAGGCAGTGATGGATATGGACGTCCAGGCAGGGAACATCTTAAATGGAGTGATGGAAGCAAGGGTTGATGGTTGATGATGTTAAAGGAGATCACGGGGGTGGTGTACAAAGGAAACAGATTGCTTTTCTGTTCGCTGATGAGATTCTATTGATAACAATGTATGAACGGGATTAAGAAAAAAATCATATTGACAATAAAAGCAGAAAGCTGGAATTGAGAGTGGACAATTTCGAAGATGGATTATGAGAGAAAAGATGAAGATATTAATTTTGCTCATTCACAGTGAGTGATGAATGAATGTTCTGAAGACTGCCGTGCATATGAATGGCAAATACTATATAAAGAGACTTCAAATATCTTGTCTCCACCTTCAAGATTGGAAGTATGGAGGGAAAGTCAAAGAAGCAAGGGATACAGAAAAAAATGGAGGTGGAACCAGTACGGCAAATGATATGAGACGGGAACAAAGAATAAGGGATCAATAAAGGCACCTCGCCAATGCACTCTTATTAACACTTATAAACGAAATGGATCCGAATTGGAACCAAAAGTCAAGAGGAGTTGGAATCAAAAAGGAAAAAAAATCTGTGTAAAAGGAAGGCAAATTGTCGAAAAAAAAAAAGATGTACATATACAGAAAATTTGTTTAAATAAAGAAGGTATAGAATAATATACCAGATGAAAAAGAACCCAGTGTCCTAAAATTAATACCCAAAATGTATGTGAGGAGAATGGATTGAAGGTTGAAGCTGTAAATGACTGAGATCAAGAAATGCATCGTCTTCAGAAGTGGTGAGATAGAGATTACGAGGAAATCCTTGGAGGAATATATCCTACCAATTTTTGAAGACGGATATTGTGGAGAGAGAGAGAGAGAGAGAGAGAGAGAGAGAGATTAGAACAATTAAACACTATTCTGCCTTCGTTACATTGCACGAATAAATCTAATGAAATGTTAAATAGACATTCAAATTTAACTCTTATAGACGGTTGCATAATTGTGCATGCCATCCTTTTATACAGTAAGTGTGGTCATAGTAGTAATGATAATATCATATGAGAAAGGTTGATGGACAGCAACGTGAAAGAAGACAACTAACCGGGTTTTCATGCGGTTTCTTTCAACATTTTTTTTCTATGCAAGAGGGAATAATTGGTCAAGGACAACATAAAACGGAAAAAAAGGGCCACTTAGTCGTCTGTCTCCTTGCATATCCGAAAGAGTTAGCCAAAAGAGAGGGATAAATGTCTTGATAACTCCCTCTTAAAGCAAGTCACGTCAATAGGAAGTTGGAAATTCAGAAGCAGGTAGGGAGTTTCAGATTTTACCAGAGAAAGGTATGAATGATTGAAAGTACTGGTTAACCCTTGCATTAGAAAATTGGACAGAGTAGGGATGTGAAGAAGAAGAAAGCCTTTTGCAGTGATGCCACAGGAGAATGGGAGGTATGCAGTTAACAAGATCAGAAGAGCAGTTAGCATGAAAATGGCGGTAGAAGATAACAAGAGATGCAATCTTTCAGCGGTGAGAAAGAAGTTGAAGACAGTCAGTCAGAGGAGAGGAGTTTATAAGACGAAAAGTTTTTGATTCCAACCTATTTAATAAAGCTGTGTGAGTGAACCCTCCTCCCCCCAATACATGCGAAGAATACTTCATACATTGACGAATAAGGCCTTTATATAGAAGTAGCAGTTGAGGGGGGGTGAGAAAAAGTGGTGAAGACGCCTCAGAACGATTACTTTTATAGAATCTGTTTTAGCAAGAGATGAAATGTGAAGTTTCCAGTTTAGATTATAAGTAAAGAACAGACTGAGGATATTCAGTGTGGAAGAGGGAAACAGTTGAGTGTCATTGAAGAAGAGGAAGATAGTTGTCTGGAAGGTTGTGTCGAGTTGATAGATGGAGGAATTGAGTTTTTGAGCCACTGAACACTACTAAGTTTATTCTATCCCATTCAGGCTTTCAGTGGCTTACTTGCAAAAACTGTTAACTTCCAGAAGGAGAATGCTGCAGAAATCTTGCCAAACTGTCACTACACTGTTCAAAGCACCTGTATTTTTTTTTTTTACTTGATGCATTATTTCTGTCAAACTATCACTCATGAAATCCCACTATTTTTTCCATACGTAGTGCAGAATCCTTGTCAGATTAACATTGTGATAGTAAAGAACATTTTTAATATACAATGCAGAATTCTTGTTAAAATATTGGAACCATTAAGAAAACATCCATGAAAGTGCCACTCACTCCAACCACAGACTGATAAGAGAGATGTAGACAGGATGCTGATTCTTTGCAGTGTCTCGACTACAACAACATGCTGGTGACTGACACGTGATAAAGAAGAGCAATTCTATATGACAACGATTCATGTCGATTTGCGTCGTAGAATCTCATAGAATATCCTTTCATGATGCGATGCTTTCAACGCGAATTAGAATTCAGTAAGCTACAGCTATATTTCAGGGCAAACTTATCTATAACTTCACTTGTTTTCTCTTTTGTTTTACTGTGTATATTCTTTTAACTAATCATTCGTTAGATTATGTGCAAACAGAGAGAGAGAGAGAGAGAGAGAGAGAGAGAGAGAGAGAGAGAGAGAGAGAGAGAGAGAGAGAGAGAGAGAGAGAGAGAGAGAGAGAGAGAGAGAGAGAGAGAGAGAGACCATGCCAAGATGAAAGAGCCACAAAGATGAAAAAGTAGGGAGGGAACATAAGATGGAGAGGCTTCGTGTTACATGGAAAAAAAAAAAAAAAAAAAAAAAAATATATATATATATATATATATATATATATATATATATAGAGAGAGAGAGAGAGAGAGAGAGAGAGAGAGAGAGAGAGAGAGAGAGAGAGAGTTGTGGTGGACGTGGAATGGCGAGAGGAGAAGAGATGTTACGTGTCGAGTCTAACGAGCAAGAAGATAAATAATGACGGAAATGATACAGAAACTTCAGACGATTCTGAGACAAACTCGATAGACGGAAACAGGAAAATGGGTAAGTAAAAAGAGAAAAGTTGAACAAGGAAGGCGAAAGGGGAGTAAGAAGATCTGACAGGTAATAACGGAGAGGGTAGTTAATGAGAGTCTGGTTGCTGGAACATATGGGAATAATGAGAGAGGGCTATTGAAAAGAAAGAGAGGAAGAAATAATTAGTCTTATCGATCAGGGATTTTTCTTTGTACGGTGATTCTCTCTCTCTCTCTCTCTCTCTCTCTCTCTCTCTCTCTCTCTCTCTCTCTCTCTCTCTCTCTCTCTCTCTCTCTCTCTCTCAGCATAATCTCCTGACAAGCCACTGCCCTCCCTCCTCGCGCCGCTGCACTGCACTTGTTGGGTCTCTTTGTCTTAATATAATATCCACCTTCCTTCTTAGAGCACTCCATTATGAACTTAGTAGTTTTTTCCTCAAAGCGCTTTTGTGTGATCCAGCTGAACCGCACCATTTTTTCACACTTCATTATCACATTTCCGAGACTTCTTTATTCATTGCCTGCAGGGAAGAGCCACAGTCACCAGTTCTGGGTCTCCTGGTTCATCTCTGTGTACTGACCCACATCTATATTTCCCCATACAAAACTGAGTAGTGTGACCTATTCTTGTGATTCTTGTGATTCGATTCTCTCTCTCTCTCTCTCTCTCTCTCTCTCTCTCTCTCTCTCTCTCTCTCTCTCTCTCTCTCTCTCTCTCTCTCTCTCTCTCTCTCTCTCTCTCTCTCTCTCTCTCTCTCTCTCTCTCTCTCTCTCTCTCTCTCTCTCTCTCTCTCTCTCTGTGTACTCACATTACATTCTACATTATCATAAGGGAATAGAGGAAGGAGGAGACAATAGACACTTGCTGCAACAATAATCACTCTTAGTGAGGTCTAATATTAGCATTGGTTCACGGGTGCTGCAAACGTATCATTAAAGCCAGTTATAATCCCACGGAACTTTTAGCTTTGTGTATCACGACACATGGGGTTACCAGGTAGTCACAGCCTGCTGTCTCAAGACGACTCTCTTCCTTCGCACAAAAGGACACCATCAGTCACTCTGTAACTAAATTTATCTGTGCTGTCTTCCTTTCACTTAACTCTTCTGACTGTAAGAAATTATTTGACTAAACCTCCAAAAGGGAGCACATTCTGTCTCCCTTTCCTTTTTTCCTGGTGACTTCAATGTTCACCACAAGCTTTGGTTTTCCTCTCCCTTCACTGTACATCCTGGTGAACTAGCCTTCAACTTAGCTATCCTCCATGACCGAGAGCAACAGGGGCAACACCCTACTCGTATTCCTGACCGTCTTGGAGATACGCCTTACATTCTTCATCTTTTCCTTACCTCTAATCCTCCTGCTTATACTGTTACCCTATCTTCTCCGATGGGATCCACCGATCGCAATCTCATATTTGTATCATATCCTATCGCTCCAATCCCTTCCCAAATCACCCAAAGCGTTTTGTCTTTGCCAGTTGGGGAAACCTGAGAAGGTATTATGCTGATTTGGGTATGTACTGCTTCCTTGTCGGAGACCCATCTCTTTGTGCTAAACGCATAACAGAGGTGATAGTGTCTGGCATGGAGGCGTACATCCATCATTCTTTCTCTCATCCTCAACTTTCTAAACCTTGGTTTAACATAACCTGTTCTCGTGCTATACATGATTGAGAGTTTGCCCACAAGAGGTTCTTGAACCTTCCATCACCTGAATCTTAGGCACTTTATATTTTTACCCAGAATCATACCGAGCCTGGTCACCAATTTGCCAAACTTGTTAAAATGATTCAGAATCCAACTCCTCTCGAAACTTCTGGCATCTGTCCAAAAACATCTCCAATAACTTGACATTTCACATGCATGGGATATTCCAACCATACTGCTTTATTAGATGTGGTTGTAATCAAAAGCTTTCCTCCTTATCAACTCTACTCCTCTAACTGGCTGTCTTTAGCCTCTTTCTCACCACTAAAATGTTGCATCTCTTGCTATATTTTACCACTATTTTCATGGCAACTGCTCTTCTGATCTTGCTGGTTGCATCCTGCTGCACAAAACTTCTTTCTCTTACCTTTATTCTGTCACCTCTAACGCAAGAGTTAACCAGTTCTCTTTGTCATTTATTTTACCTCTAGTAAACTCTAGAACTCACTGCATGCTTCTATATTTCCACCTACTTATAACCTTAAACTCTTTTCAGAGGAAGGTTTCAAGATATTTATTCCATTCTTTTGATGTAGTTCGGGTACCGGCACCTCAGTGGGCTTTTTAATTGTAGTTTTTGTTGCCCTTAGCTGATTTTCCCTTCTTATGTATGTTCAAAATCCGCCAATGCAAATATCGAGAGAAAATAACGATTTTCTGGTTTTTTTTTTTTTTTTTCTTTTTCAAGTAAATGTGTGATAGCCTTTTTTTGGCTTTACTGAAGAAGTGATAAGTACCTGTCGAAGGAATTTTTAATAGAAATCTAGCAGTAGAGTTACGTCAGGATCCACGAAACTGTTGTAAGCGCTGTCGTGAACCTCACAACCCTGCCCTGCTTGTCGTAGTGGGCAAATCTGAGTCACTGTTTTGGAGATTAGCATCCGCAAAATTGGAAATGTAGTCGATGCCTCATTACTGATATTACAAGTTAAGAGGTGAAAGTTTCCGCCTGAGCGATATTCCAAACACTGCTGATTGCTAAAGTTTGGCAATGCGGAATGATGAATTAAGGACACAACAGTGAGAAACATCAATGTAATACTGTCACCTGACGTAATCGAAGTTATTTATATTATCATGGACATTCGTAGAACACTTAAATCATACAAATGCAGTATCTCATTATAATACTGAAAAGGTGCGTGTGACCTTATATCTTATATATAGGATGAACACCTTGCAATCTTATCGTAGAGAGAGACACCAGTTACAAGAGGTAAATGATAAAAGAAAGCAAGCAAATATTCAAAAAGTCCTCTTCCTCGTACGAATATGAGCACTATCACAGGTCTGAATTATGCAAACGCCTGCAAGTCTCTGGTTGTTTATTCAGAGGAGAGGAGTATTCTCCTGGGTCTAAACTGAAATATCTGGATAATTATGTTAGGGGCTCAGCCATGTATTATATTAAATGCTCGTAGTTTTCTTCACTTTTTTTCGTGCTATTTATTTGTGGCACTTACATTAC
>NC_059301.1:5487486-5499986 GCF_017591435.1 Portunus trituberculatus
TATTTTGCTTTTGGTGATGAGCTTGTATTTCTTTATCATCTCGTCTGCCACGGGTGATTAACACACCACGGACAAAGCACCCACACAACACCTCACAAAACATCCCACCTCCATCCGTGATATGTCACAAAACACGACACATTCCTCCACAACACCATAATTGAGTTGACTAAATGAATAAATGAATGATTTAATAGCGAGTTATGGAGTTTCAGCCTTACCGTTCTATGTCAGTAACTCTCAGTAGCTGCAAAGACCAGACCTTGCTTACATTTGGCGTCTTCTTGATCACAGTCAGCAATCACTGTCTCTCTCCGCTTCCATGAATAGAACCGGCACATTCATATGCCTGCGGATGGGTATACTAAAGAGACCGTAGCCTGACATACTTTGCCTCACCAAGAGAAATCCAGAGACGGGAAAACTGAATTGCAGTGCTACTCTGAGATATCTTTCAGTCTGTCTCGAAAAGGAAATGAAGTGGGATGACACTGTATCAAGATTATTTTTTTCTTAGATTTGTTCCTTCTTTCTTTTGCGTATGGTTGTTGTTGTTGTTGTTGTTGTTGCTGTTGTTGCTGTTGCTGTTGTTGTTGTTATTGCTGCGGCTGTTGCTTCTGCTGCTGCTAGTGCTGCTGTTCCGGTAGCTATTAGTATCATCGTCATCATCATTATTATTACTATTATTACTATTATTATTATCAATATTATTATTATTATTATTATTATTATTATTATTATTATTATCAATATTATTATTATTATTATTATTATTATTATTATTATTATTATTATTATTATTATTATTATTATTATTATTATTATTATTATTATTATTATTATTATTACTATCATCATCATCATCATCATAATCGTTATTATCACCATTGTTATTTTTATTATTATTTTTATTATTATTATTATATTATTATTATTATTATTATTATTATTATTATTATTATTATTATTATTATTATTATCATTATTATTATAATTATCACTTAATTATATCATTATTATCATTATTATTATAGTTATCAGTATTTTTATTATTATTATTATTATTATTATTATTATTATTATTATTATTATTATTATTATTATTATTATCATTATTATTATCATCATCATCATCATCATTATTATTATTATTATTATTATTATTATTATTATTATTATTATTATTATTATTATTATTATTATTATTATTATCATTATTATCATCATCATCATCATTATTATTATTATTATTATTATTATTATTATTATTATTATTATTATTATCATTATTATTATTATTATCATTATTACTATAATTATCATTATCATTATTATCATTATTATTATAATTATCAGTATTTTTATCATTATTATTATTATTAATATTATTATTATTATTATTATTATTATCATTATTATTATTATCATTATTATTATTATTATTATTATCATTATTATCATCATCATCATCATTATTATTATTATTATTATTATTATTATTATTATTATTATTATTATTATTACTATTTTTATTATTATTATTAACATTATTATTATTATTACTTTTATATTTTCTCATTATTATTCTTTATTAGTACTATTTCTGCTTTCATTATTATTATTATTATTATTATTATTATTATCATAATTGTTATTATTATTATTATTATTATTATTATTATTGTTATTGTTGTTGTTGTTGTTGTTGTTGTTGTTGTTGTTGTTGTTATTTTTTTTATTATTATTATTATTATTATTATTCTTATTATTATTATTATTATTATTATTATTATTATTATTATTATTATTATTATTATTATTTCCTTACCTTTCCTTCTTGCTGGAAGTTTGCCTACATTCAGATGGTTACTAAAAAGGGTGACCGTTCTGATCCCTTGAACTAACGTCCTATAGCTTTAATCTCTTGCTTGTCTAAAGTTTTTGAGTTTATCCTCAATAGGAAGATTCTTAAACACTTTACAGCCTTCTATCTGATCGCTAACATTGCTTTCGTCAAGGTAGCTCTACTGGTGATCTTCTGGTTTTCCTTACTGAGTCTTCGTAATCCTCTTTTTGAGATTTCAGTGAAACTTGCTCTTACGTTACACAAAAGAAAAGCTTTTGATAGAGTCTGGCACAAAACTTTGATGACCAAACTGCCCTCCTACGGTTTCTATCCTTCTCTCTGAAACTTTATCTTAAGTTTCCTTTCCGACCGTTCTATTGCAGCCGTGGTAGACGGCCACTGTTCTTCTCCTAAATCTATTAACAGTGGTGTTCCTCAGGGTTCTGTCCTGTCACCCACTCTCTTTCTGTTATTCATTAATGATCTTCTAAACCAAACTTCTTGCCCTGTCCTCTCCTATGCTGATGATACCACCCTACACTTTTTCACGTCCTTTCAGAGACGACCAAACTTTCAGGAAGTCAACAGATCACGCAGAGACGCCACAAAACGCCTGACTTCTTTCTAAGATTTCTGATTGGGGCAGAAAAAAACTTAGGAGTTTTCAATGCGTCGAAAACTTAATTCCTTCATCTATCAACTCAATGACATTCAACTGTCTCCCTCTTCCACACTGAATATTCTCAGTCTGTCTTTTACTTATAATCTTAACTGGAAACTTCACATCTCATCTCTTGCTAAAGCAGCTTCTATGAAGTTAGGAGTTCTGCAGCGTCTCCGCCAGTTTTTTTCTCCCCTTCAACTGCTAACTTTGTACAAAGGCCTTATCCGTCCTTGTATGGAGTACTCTTCGCATGTTTGTATGAGTTCCACTCATACAGCCTTATTAGATAGGGTGGAATCAAAAGCATTTCGTCTCATTAATTCCTCTCCTCTGACTGACTGTCTTCCGCCTCTTTCTCACCGCCGAAATGTTGCATCTCTTTCTATCTTTTATCACTATTTTCATGCTAAGTGCTCTATTCATCTTGCTAAGGAGGGTTGATGAGAAGAAAAGCTTTTGATTCACCCTATCTAACTAAACTGTGTGAGTAGAAACCCCCAAACATGCGAAGAATACTTAATAGAAGGACAGATGAGGCCCTTGTACAGAGTTAGCAATTGGAGGGAAAAAAATAAATAAATGAATAAATAAAAAAAATAGCGGACACGTCTCAAAACGCCTAACTTCGTAGAAACTGTTTTAAGGTGAGATGAGATGTGAAGTTTCCAGTTAAGATTATGAGCAAAGGACAGACCGAGGATATTCAGTGTGGAAGAGGGAGACAGTTGAGTGTCATTGAAGAAGAGAGGATAGTTGTCTGGAAGGTTGTGTCGAGTTGATAGATGGTGGAATTGAGTTTTTGAGGCATTAAACACTACCAAGTTTACTCTATCCCATTCAGAAATCTTAGAAAGAACAGAAGTCAGGCGTTCTGTGGTGTCCTTGCGTAATCCATTTACTTCTTGAAGGGTTGGTCATCTCTGAAAAACGTGGAAAATTGTAGGGTCGTTTTATCAGCGTAGGGTGGATAGGGCAAGAAGTTTGATTAAGAAGATCATTAATGAATAAGAGAAAGGGAATGGGTGACAGTACAAAACCGGAACACCAATGTTAATAGATCTAGGAGAAAACAGTGACCGTCTACCACGGCTGCAATAGAACAGTCGAAAAGGAAACTTGAGATAAAGTTGCAGAGAGAAGAATAGAAACCTAGGCACAAAGCTTTGAAATCATATCTTTGTACCAGATACTATCAAAAGCTCTTGACATGTCTAACGCGACAGCAAAAGTTTCACCGAAATCTCTAATAGTGGATGATCAAAACTCAGTAAGGAGAGCCAGAAGATCACCAGTAGATCGACCTTGACGGAAGCCATACTGGCGATCAGACAGAAGATTGTGAAGTGACAGATGTTTACGAATCTTCCTATTGAGGGTATATTGAAAAACTTTAGACAAAACAAGAGATTAGATCTATAGGACGGTAGTTTGTGGGTTTAGAACGGTCACCCTTCTTAGGAACAAGCTGAATGCAGGCAAACTTTCACCAAGAAGGAAAGGTAGAAGTGGATAGACATAGTTGAAAGAGTTTGGTCAGACAAGGTGCAAGCATGGAAACAGTTTTGAGAACAATTTGAGGGACCCCAGGAGGTTGAATAACAGAAGGCAGCATGACGTCAGAAAAGTGAAGCCAGCGTGCTAATGGTCCGCTGCTACAGCTTCTTTCCTCACACCGAAAACATTGCCAGCTACCCATTGAAAAATACATGGGAACGCCCGAGTTCCGCTCCCTATTTTCCGTGTAATGTCCATGTTTCGAGGCTGCCTACCATACATGGGACTGCAAAAGAATCGTGATAGTCGTGACATACTGTGGCACCATGGTTTAGCCGGTAAATCATATCTACAAATAAGATAATACAGTGTTTTCCAGCTTTTGTGGACTTGACTGAGAGATGAAAAGCTGTCTTTGGAGCAAACCTATGACTGAACAAGATCATGTACACATGTAAATATACATGTGCATGTAGATGTAAACATGTACGTATACATGTGCATTTCAATGAAGGATAAATAAACTGCACATATCAGGTGAAAGTTGGCTTAAAGGTTAATTTTTTGGTATTACAATTACTTAACACATGCATGTCAAATATGAATTCTCTCTCTCTCTCTCTCTCTCTCTCTCTCTCTCTCTCTCTCTCTCTCTCTCTCTCTCTCTCTCTCTCTCTCTCTCTCTCTCTCTCTCTCTCTCTCTCTCTCTCTCTCTCTCTCTCTCTCTCTCTCTCTCTCTCTCTCTCTCTCTCTCTCTCTCTCTCTCTCTCTCTCTCTCTCTCTCTCTCTCTCTCTCTCTCTCTCTCTCTCTCTCTCTCTCTCTCTCTCTCTCTCTCTCTCTCTCTCTCTCTCTCTCTCTCTCTCTCTCTCTCTCTCTCTCTCTCTCTCTCTATATATATATATATATATATATATATATATATATATATATATATATATATATATATATATATATATATATATATATATATATATATATATATATATATATATATATATATATATATATATATATATATATATATATATATATATATATATATATATATATATATATATATATATATATATATATATATATATATATATATATATATATATATATATATATATATATATATATATATATATATATATATATATATATATATATATATATATATATATATATATATATATATATATATATATATATATATATATATATATATATATATATATATATATATATATATATATATATATATATATATATATATATATATATATATATATATATATATATATATATATATATATATATATATATATATATATATATATATATATATATATATATATATATATATATATATATATATATATATATATATATATATATATATATATACATAACTTTATTCAGAATGATGTGTGCTTTCATGTCACTGAGTACTGAAAAAGCATCAGTCACTGAAATTTTACTTCACTATTTGTTCTTTGCCATGTAATATACGAGAAAAAGCAATGTTTTTTGCCATAATTTCTGCTTGAAACGTCCTGCTATATTTCTTTCAATATTGTAACTATTTCGCATTAACACCGTTAATAACAGGTCTACATGACATATTTAGAAAACTATAATGTGGTTTATATAGGTCAAACTGTCAGTTCTTTCTTAGTTTTCCTCTAATAATGAAAAAGAAAGTGACAATTTCCCATTGCTTAACAAAGGAGAGGCCAATGTTTTGGGTGTAACTTGTGATCGTAAGCTCCGGCCACTGCCTCATAAGCTCTGTCCACTGGCTTCACTTTTTTAGTGTAGCGGAATAGGCACGTGCCGCCTTCTTCAGTCTAATCTTCTTGGAGGGACCCCATCCCCCCCATCAGGTCCATAAGCCTTCCGAGGGTTTAGGCCAGCGAGGGCATGGAAAACATCATTACGAAGAACTTTGATTGGAGGCATGAAATAGTTAGAGGGAGGAGGAGAGGGAGGGACAAGCCCAGAATCATCCTATGTAGAGGTATTAGCAAAGGTTTGAGAGAAACGTTCAACTTTAGAGACAGATGAGATGGCAGTGGTGCCATCAGGATTAAATAAAGGAGGGAAAGATGAAAAAGTGAAGTTATTGGAGATGTTTTTGGCTAGATGCCAGAAGTCACGAGGGGAGTTTGAGTTTGAAAGATTTTGACATTTTCTATTTATGAAAGAGTGTTTGGCAAGTTGAAGAACAGACTTGGCATGATTCCGGGCAGAGATATAAAGTGCATGAGATTCAGGAGATGGAAGGCTCAAGTACCTTTTGTGGGCAACCTCTCTATCATGTATAGCACGAGAACAGGCTGAGTTAAGCCAAGGTTTAGAAGGTTTAGGTTGAGAAAAAAAAGAAGGACGAATGTACGCCTCCATGCCAGACACTATCATCTCTGTTATGCGTTCAGCACAAAGAGATGGGTCTCTGACACGGAAGCAATAATCATTCCAGGAAAATCAGCATAATACCTCCTCAGGTTCCCCCCAACTAGCAGAGGCAAAACGCCAAAGGCACCTTCGCTTTGGGGGATCCTGGTGAGGGATTGGAGTAATAGGACAAGATACAGAAATGAGATTGTGATCGGAGGAGCCCAACGGAGATAAAAGGGTGACAGCATAAGCAGAAGGATTAGAGGTAAGGAAGAGATCAAGAATGTTGGGCGTGTCTCCAAGACGGTCAGGAATACGAGTAGGGTGTTGCACCAGTTGCTCTAGGTCATGGAGGATAGCAAAGTTGAAGGCTAGTTCACCAGGGTGGTCAGTGAAGGGAGAGGAAAGCCAAAGCTGGTGGTGAACATTGAAATCTCCAAGAATGGAAATCTCAGCGAAAGGGTAGAGGGACAGAATGTGCTCCACTTTGGAAGTTAAGTAGTCGAAGAAATTTACTATAGTCAGAAGAGTTAGGGAGAGATAAACAGCACAGATCAATTTAGTTAGAGAATGACTATTAAGTCGAGGCCAGACGGTAGAAAATTCGGAAGATTCGTGAGCGTGGGCACAAGACCAAGTTAGGTGGTTGCGCATATAGACGCAACATCCAGCTTTAAAACAAAAATGAGGATAAAGAAAGTAGGAGGGAACAGAGAAAGGGCTATTGTCAGTTTCCTCAGACAGCTGTGTTTCGGTGAGGAAAAGAAGATGAGGTTTAGTAGAGGAGAGATGGTGTTATACAAATTGAAAATTAGATCTAAGACCACGAATGTTGCAGAAGTTAATGAAGAAAAAGTTGAGGGAGGTGTCAAGACATTTTGGGTTGCCACTGAGAAAACAGTCCGACCTGGGGACATTTCTGGTCCCCTCCCTAGAAAGAGACTTTGAGGCTGGATTTAGAGTCACCATTTTTTTATTCTGAATTTTAAGAGAAGGGTGTGTGTGTGGTAAGTACATGTAGTTTTGTATGAAGAAAGAGAGTTGTTTTTAGAGGGCAGGCTGTGACTGCCCCTTTCACTTGTGAGACACAAAGGGAAACGTTCAGCGAGATCACAACTAGCTTTAATGGAAAGTTCACAGTACCCCCTGAACTAGTGCAATTAGACCTCACTGGGGAATAAATTATCGTTTCGGTAGGTGTCTTCTACCTCCTCCTGCTTCCCAGTTCCGACTTCCTGCTTCCAGCTCCCTTACTGTTGGTCCTGCGCTGCTTCTTCTGCGGCACACTGCTCCTTCTGTGCCTGATGGTGCTCCTCCATTAGTGTCAGGTGTGGGGTGCCTTCATCATGCTGTCTTTTGAACTTGGCTTTTCTTGGCCTCACCCGCCAGCCGATCGCTTGTTTGGCGCCCTCGTATTGCTAGCTGCCAAGTTCTTCTGCTCCAGCTAACTTCCCTGGCGTGGCGTGTCTTCTAGAGTATGTGTTCACCGTTCTGTACCACAAGTCGCTTGAGTTGAAAGCCATACATCCTTGTTTTGTGTTTTTATATATGTTCTGTTTCGTAGGCTGTGGTTTCCCGCCCGATGGGCCGATACTGGCTTGGGAACGGTAGCTTGCCTCCCTGACTTGTGTCCTGCCCTCTGATTGGCTCTATCCTGCTGTCTGACTTCCCACTGGTTACTGCTGGTGCATTGCTCTCACGATTGGCTATCGGCTTGCCCAGTCCGTGACGCTTACTCTTATTGGCTTTCGTGTGACACGTGATCAACACTGTTTCAGTGATATTTTGATGGTATATTTCCTTACAGATTTTTTCTCTGAATATCTGTACACTGTACATTATTTCTAGTGTGATTTTGCTGTGTATATTATTTCTAGTGTGATTTTGCGCTGTGATCACATTTCTTTTCATATGCTATAAGGCGCTTTATCCATAGCTGATTTTTTTTTTCACTCACGTGTATTCACTTTTCATTAGCGTGTTTATTAATGGTATTATTTATTATTTTGTATGTTCTTTTTCTCATTATATGTTTATTAATTTGTGTATTCTATCAGGTTTTCTTATGTCTTGTGCTAATATTTGTTATGCTTTCCTAGCTGTTCTGTGAAGCTTTCCACTGCTTCTAATGTCTGGATGACCCCATGTACTTATTGTGAGTGGACCTTGCCCAAGAAATTCTTGGATTACTCAGTGTTTTGGACGCATTCTTTTGTTTCACAGTCAGTAAATGTTATCCTAATGTCTCATATTTTCCTTTTAGTCTACGTATCTGCATAGTGGTTTTGTCTATAATATTTGTTACCTGTCTACTACTCCTCCTCCTACTACTCCTCATACTACTACTATTTCTGTTGCTGCTGCTGTTACTACTATTACTGCCATTACTGCTACTACTCTTACTATTACTACTACTGTTGCTAATGCTATTGCTACTACTACTACCACTACTATCCCAGCCCTACCTACCATGGCTTCTCCCACTATTAAGCTTTTGCACCAAGATTCTACTATTAAGACGTTTAGTGGTGAAGACATTATTTCGTATACACTCACACAATTTTTTCAGATGTTTACAAATTCTCATATCACTTCAGGTGCATATAAAATTTCTTTTGTGAGATTTCAGCTAATTCCTGGTTCTCTAACTTCTAATTTAATGAGTGCTTCAGTTTTTTATCCTAAGGCTTTGAATTATGACTATGCAAAGTTTAAATAAAATTTCTTTAAAAACTTTGGCTGTTTTCAGCCAAAGAAATCTTTTCAATGAGTCCTTGATGCTGTTCAAACTCTCAGTGACCACTCAGGAAATTTAGACTACTTGCGTGCGCAGTCTCGTTCGGCTCAGCTTCCATCTCAAGCTGTTGAGTACCTTTTAAGGCTGCTTCTTGGTTCCACAATGGTTATCTAATTGAGGAAAACTTTCGTCTCATCATGGAATTCCAGTACTTCTGTATGTCATGTTTTTTGTAATTCTCAAGAGCGCCGCATTATTTCTACCCTTGATTACAAAATTAATGTGGCGTGTCACTCTTAGATTTTCCTTTCATATTTGCAAACAAAAAAAGAGAACAGCCTCCTCCTTCCATTACTGCTACTAGTGAGTCTCATTCTGCTTCCTCACATGCATCTCACAACCCAGACCACCAGAATGTGCCTTTTGGGTGTAGTTATTGTTACAAACAGGATCACAGTATGAAGCGTTACTTTTAGCGTTATTTTCATGAACATTTAGCTACTCGTGCAATACAGCCCCAAATGCATTTTGATGCTCACCATGTTACATCAACACGCAGTAATTCTTCGCGTTCTTCTCAGCCTTCAGGTTCAGTTCATTCTACCTCACGTGGTCGTTCTTATATGCACATTCACAGACACGTCTTACAGACTTGAGACCACACCGTGATCGTTCATCCTCACGTCAGGGTCGCACTGATGTTAACTTGCCTCATACCCGTCTGCCCAAATTTTGCCTTGTTTTTGGTCCTTCTTCTCATTCCTCGGAGGAAAGTTTCAAGATTCAAAAACTTAAGAAAGAATAGACAACAAATGCTTCTTCAACTCAGTCAAATTTCCACCGTGTCTACCTTCAACCTCCAATGGATTAATAAAACATGTGTTCTTGCCATCAGCAAGCTACTCTTTCTCAGCGTTGTGATTTTCAGTATTACACGAATAGTATTTCTTTCAGCGTCTGCATGGACTCTGAGGTGTGGACTGTAGCTTGTTATCTTAGTGTGCTTATTTAAAGCTCAAGCAGTCACACAGCCTAACATTCATCGCTGTTCGAGGCTCATCCTTACATGTTTTAAGTTCAGTTACACTGCCTGTGTCATTCATGCACATGATCATACCTTTTATGTAAATTACTACATAGTCTTTAACATTGTTCTAAAGTGTGATGCTTTATAAATTAGCCATGCCTGATATTTCACTGTAGCCTAAATACCAAGCACTTGTTTATGACACCTGCAAAACGATAATTACTCCCAGTGAGGTCTAATAGCACTGGTTCAAGGCGTGCTGTGAACTTCTCATTAAAGCCAGTTATGACCTCAATGAACGTTTCCCTTTATGTCTCACAGTACAAGGGAACAGTCACAGCCTGCCCTCTAAACACAACTCTCTTCCTTCACACAAAATTACATGCAATAGTTACGGATACAATGATCACGAAAAATGGAAAAAAAAAGATAATGAGTATTATTATCATCCTGGAGTTTACTTTCGGCTATTAATCGTCTAGTCAGTTCGTTTAGGGACCAGCACTTCAGTGGGTCTTTTTTTCTAATCTCCATTTTTGTTGTTCTTGGCAGGATTTCCCTCTTACATAAAACAAAAATGCTTCTGACAACCCAGTATCTGTGCTTACTGTCACCTCTAGGCATGCACACTTTGAGCAGTCCCCTCTGTTACAAGAGCGAGTCTCCCTTGTAGGATACCTCTGCGTCGCCAAGTCCTGTGGAATCGAAACGTTTTGTCCATATCATAGACATGTGTGCAGCTGTAGTTATAGGTGATCAGTACATATGTCCTACATGTGTACAGAAGGTGTCTGTAAGCATACGCAATGCCCCAGTTGGCTCATGTGTCCTATCATACCCTGACTCTGTCCGAGTCCAGCGTCTTACTCTGGAAGGTACCCTTTCCTCAGTGAGAGATGACCATTTCACAGATGCCTTAGTCAATAATCTTACAGGCTCTTTTGTCACTCTCCGGAATGGTGTTCATCTTGGGTTCGTTGACGAAGCTTTTTTTCGGAATCCAACAACATTGATAACTGCTGAATTTTTACACAGCATGCTTCTTGTAGTCCCCTTGAAGAACTGGCCACTCAGCTGGAGACACACATCAAGGTTGTTGATTATCCTGAAGTGAGAATTCATATTTGCGAATCACTTGACATCCACAGAGAGGCCATTGCTTTGGCAGGTTAACCACTCGGTGATACAAGCCAAAGACACGACCTGTGTATGTTCTGTCATATCTGTTACTTCATTCTTATCGACAGATTGCTGATGACTAGTTTTCTTAAAGAAGGTATCATTCAAGATATATATATATATATATATATATATATATATATATATATATATATATATATATATATATATATATATATATATATATATATATATTGTATTTTCTTTTTTCTTTTGTTCTCCCGGCTTTTTCGTTGTGTGCCAGACACTTTGTAATATTATTTTTTATCCTCATGCCGGGAGGGATTTCATTTGTTGTCTTTTGCATTGCGTGCTAGGAGGGATTGTTTTCTTTGTTGTTCTTATACTGTGTATAGGGAGAGAATTATTTTTGTAATATGAGTATGTGTGTATCTTTTGTTTTTTACGTAATTCTCTCTCTTTTTTATTTTTTTTTTAGCATGTTGAGTTGTGCTAGCCAGTTGTTTAACAGTACTACCTCTCTTGTCTGGAGGTTCACTTTTAGACAAGACAGGATAATATTTTTTCTCTTTGCTGTTCTATTCAATGTCTAATTTGCATCCCCTTTGTACACATGTATTCATATTATGTCTCAGTGTTTTTAACCCCTTCCACGGTTGTCTCGTCTCCATTGTTGTCTTTGTACCTTTGATAAAATTAGGTTTGACTGTCCCCTGGGCTTAATGATCTTCACATTCTTACTTGTAATCTTTTACTACTCTAATTATTATCTGCAACATTGTATTTTTTGTAACAACTTGTGTGTGACTTACTGAAATATGCACTTTTTACATATTTGCATTAGCAACATTTAAATTTGTATTATGAATATTGCATAGCCTTTTCATCTTGTCTTTTTTTCCTCGACGGGGACGCCTTTTTCCCACGTGGCCGAGAAGCGTGGTTGTGGCTCACGCCTACATATTCATGTTGTTATTATTATTATTTTTATTTTTATTATTACTACTATTACTATTATTATTATTATTTTCATCATTACTATCATTATTATTATTATTATTATTATTATTATTATTATTATTATTATTATTATTATTATTATTATCATATTATATTATGTGTTATATTATATTATATTATTATTATGTATATTCACTCCTACGCTGATGATACCACCTTACATCTTTCAACGTCCTTTCAGAGACGACC
>NC_059301.1:5504986-5509986 GCF_017591435.1 Portunus trituberculatus
TCTTAGAAAGATCAGAAGTCAGGCGTTCTGTGGCGTCCCTGCGTGATCTGTTGACTTCCTGAAGGGTTGGTCGTCTCTGAAAGGACGTGGAAAGATGTAGGGTGGTATCATCAGCGTAGGAGTGGATAGGGCAAGAAGTTTGGTTAAGAAGGTCATTAATGAATAATAGAAAGAGAGTGGGTGATAGGACAGAACCCTGAGGAACACCACTGTTAATAGATTTAGGAGAACAGTGGCCGTCTACCACGGCTGCAATAGAACGGTCGGAAAGGAAACTTGAGATAAAGTTGCAGAGAGAAGGATAGAAACCGTAGGAGGGCAGTTTTGAAATCAAAGCTTTATGCCAGACTCTATCAAAAGCTTTTGATATGTCTAACGCGACAGCAAAAGTTTCACCGAAATCTCTAAAAGAGGATGACCAAGACTCAGTAAAGGAAGCCAGAAGATCACCAGTAGAGCGACCTTGACGGAAGCCATACTGGCGATCAGATAGAAGATTGTGAAGTGACAGATGTTTAAGAATCTTCCTATTGAGGATAGATTCAAAAACTTTAGACAAGCAAGAGATTAAAGCTATAGGACGGTAGTTTGAGGGATTAGAACGGTCACCCTTTTAGGAACAGGCTGAATGTAGGCAAACTTCCAGCAAGAAGGAAAGGTAGAAGTCGATAGACATAGTTGAAAGAGTTTGGCCAGGCAAGGTGCAAGCACGGAAGCACAGTTTTTGAGAACAATAGGAGGGACCCCATCAGGTCCATAAGCCTTCCGAGGGTTTAGGCCAGCAAGGGCATGGAAAACATCATTACGAAGAATTTTGATTGAAGACATGAAATAGTCAGAGGGAGGAGGAGAGAGAGGGACAAGCCCAGAATCATCCAAGGTGGAGTTTTTAGCAAAGGTTTGAGAGAAGAGTTCAGCTTTAGAGACAGATGAGATGGCAGTGGTGCCATCAGGATGAAATAAAGGAGGGAAAGATGAAGTTAAGTAAAGTTATTAGAGATGTTTTTGGCCAGATGCCAGAAGTCACGAGGGGAGTTAGAGTTTGAAAGATTTTGACATTTTCTATTTATAAAAGAAGTGTACATATTTACCACCAGAGAGAGAGAGAGAGAGTGTGTGTGTGTGTGTGTGTGTGTTTCACTGTTTGATCTGCTGCAGTCTCTGACGAGACAGCCAGGCGTTACCCTACGGAGCGAGCTCAGAGCTCATTATTTCCGATCTTCGGATAGGCCTGAGACCAGGCACACACCACACACCGGGACAACAAGGTCACAACTCCTCGATTTACATCCCGTACCTACTCACTGCTAGGTGAACAGGGGCTACACGTGAAAGGAGACATACCCAAATATCTCCACCCGGCCGGAGAATCGAACCTCGGTCCTCTGGCTTGTGAAGCCAGCGCTCTATCCACTGAGCTACCGGGTGTGTGTGTGTGTGTGTGTGTGTGTGTGTGTGTGTCTGTTGGGTGGGAGGTGTAAATGTACTGAAGGGAATGATAGAATAGTATACTTTTTGCATGGATTGACACGTTTGAGCCTGCTGTGTTACCTGCGGCTTCCCTAACTTTATTATTTTTTTATGTACTGATTGTGATTGATTTGTGTATTCTTTTCATGCTTCACTTAGTCATTTGTTTATCTATTTGTCTTATATATTTGTGCGTACATGTATATTTCCGAGTGTACAATTCGTTACGCTGTTAAGACAAAGATATATGGGACTATAATAGCACACAGGAATACATTTGTCGTGTGTGATGCTCAGCTAATAGAGATGAATTCAGGCGCAGTGACTCTTCAGTTTTATGTGTCACTCGCGGAACTTCCATAAGACAGCGTTGTGAATGAAACGTGTATATTTTCTGCTGGTAAATGTTTACGCTACATATATGTTTCTCGATATTCATGTCTTGCTCTTTCTTTCTTTCCGTCTCTTTTTTTATAATTCAGTTTAGTGACTTGCATCTTATTTGATGTGTATCCATTTTATTTAAGTTCCTTTCGAATTGTTTGTCTATCTCTCTCTCTCTCTCTCTCTCTCTCTCTCTCTCTCTCTCTCTCTCTCTCTCTCTCTCTCTCTCTCTCTCTCTCTCTCTCTCTCTCTCTCTCTCTCTCTCTCTCTCTCTCTCTCCCTCATTTTGAAGCAGACATCAAAGGGAACAGCGTAAAACGTCGAGTGTACTTATTAAATACAGATGAAAGCTAAAGGAAACACATCTATAAATGATATCACTAAGCAGACTCTATAAGACGAAGGAGGGAAGAAGGGCAAATATATGAACAGGAGGAGAGACAAAGTTGAGTTCATGTTTCTATCAGTTTCATATCTCCTTTGTTGTAGCAGTGCCAAATCTCAATGAATCAATCCAACTTTACTCACTACGGCTGTACAATTATAAGAATATGTGACGGAGAAACAGTGTACGTAAAGCTCTGCCGCTACAAAAAAAAGCCAGAGATCGTGCACTCTCTTTTGAATCAGTCATTAGTGAATGTAGCTTTTGCCGGACATGCTGTGACAACTTGATATTGGTATAGCATTGTGAGAGGAGAGGCGACTTCACAACAGTAAAGTGGTAGACCATAGCAGGAAAAATTGAGCTTGTATGATTTGTATCACACTTTTACATGAACTAGTGATTCTCTCTCTCTCTCTCTCTCTCTCTCTCTCTCTCTCTCTCTCTCTCTCTCTCTCTCTCTCTCTCTCTCTCTCTCTCTCTCTCTCTCTCTCTCTCTCTCTCTCTCTCTCTCTCTCTCTCTCTCTCTCTCTCTCTCTCTCTCTCTCTCTCTCTCTCTCTCTCTCTCTCTCTCTCTCTCTACGTGTATCTTTGTAACAAAGAAGCTTCAATGGTTTAAAAGTTGAATCCTCTCAGACAGGATAGCCTGGTTACAAGTCCGTCTTACGTCTTTTGCCTGAACTCTCTTAAGTGATGACGAGTGGAGCTCAAAATCTTTCTCTCCTGAAATATTTCAAACACTTATTTATCACTTGTATGTGCTTTTAACCTTTCTGAAACAAAATGTATTTTAGGAAATGATATTAAAGAACCGTTATAAATAAAAAAATAATTACAAAATAAAGAAAATGACATGTAATAAAAAGATAACCGTAGCCTGGGGTGTGTTGATTATGAATGCAGAACACCAACCGTCACCACTGCCACTGCCAACTACTAATGTGTTACGGAGAGTTGTCACTAATACCATGCCGCTTGAAAAATGGATTAGCAAGCGAATCAAATTTGCCTGAAAATTACTGATGCAAGAACTCCAATACACACAGTATTTGAAAACTGTATATACATTGTAGGCATTGCTCAGAGAAGATATTTCTTTATCTTATATCTGTTTCTTGGATTGTGAGGGTAAAATTATGTATGCTAGTTCACGTATTTAGATATTTTGCTTAATTGCTTTCAAGGCATCTATCTCTGACTTTTGGATAACTCTTAATAACTTAAAGGAAACTGGCAATCCAGTGGGCCTTTTTTCCATTTTTTGTTGTCTTTGGCCAGTCTCCCCACTTGCATTAAAAAGATGTGTATGTGTATGTGTGTGTGTGTGTGTGTGTTTCACTGTTTGATCTGCTGCAGTCTCTGACGAGACAGCCAGACGTTACCCTACGGAACGAGCTCAGAGCTCATTATTTCCGATCTTCGGATAGGCCTGAGACCAGGCACACACCACACACCGGGACAACAAGGTCACAACTCCCCGATTTACATCCGGTACATACTCACTGCTAGGTGAACAGGGGCTACACGTGAAAGGAGACACACCCAAATATCTCCACCCGGCCGGGGAATCGAACCCCGGTCCTCTGGCTTGTGAAGCCAGCGCTCTAACCACTGAGCTACCGTGTGTGTGTGTGTGTGTGTGTGTGTGTTTCTTTGAAGTTGGTCTTTTAATTATTACATTTCTGAAGCCAGGCTTTCATTTGATGTCAATCTTTTCCTCTGAGTTACACCCGTGTCTTCTCTTCTAGAGCGTAAGGAAAATGATTGATGGAGGTTTTTAACTTCCCGGCAGAGACTTACGGAAATTAGCGCGCATATTTTTCAGACTTAGTACTAAATTGAGGCAAGGATTTCGAGAAGCTTCCATTATTTCAATATTTCACTCTTTTGTTATATCATCAGCACAATGGCGATATAGATGCAATAGATCATGAACATTAAGTACACTTCCATGAATTATTTAAAGCTGCTTTCAAGTGGTTTATGTATTGTTTGCTAGAGGGCTAAAGGTCTGGCAATGATACCTCACTCTTACCGAACTCCAGCAAACATTGTACACGGCAGGGACAACATGCACTCTTCCCTCGTGAATGTTGCTGCATCCCTTGAAGTGTTGTATTGAGCTGCTTCCCAGACTACATTTTTCTCAGGGACACAAATGAATAAAGGAACGGCTAGTACCCTTGAGGTGAGGATTGGTGAGCATTCAAGATCGGAACTTCGACCCAGATGGTCCGCTGCCTCAAGTCCGCACTCTTCCTTCAAGCTGAGTGGCCGAAGATTACAACCGCTCGTGCATTACATTGTGTGTCCCATTTCAACTGGTGGCGCAGGCAGGTTTTCAGTACAACCGATAATGAAAAGCACCAGCTCCTTATGTTACAGTGATACAGCAATATGTGTGTTGTGGGTTAAAAGCCTGAAAATTAACTATGGCCAGTTCATGGTGAATATTGAAGGTGTCCACTATTGAAACGTGAAAAGAAAAAAAAATATAGAGGTAAGAAAAGTAAAACACGAAACAACATATGAAGGAGAAAACGAAGCGCTATGGAGAATATCTAAAGGATGTGTAATGCTAGAACGCAAGCGAATGAATAGAAAAAAGAACCTGGAACATTTGCTGGCAGAACTTTTCGGAAATTAGCGCAGCAATACGATCTACACGACTAGTAGGAGGAGAGCTAACTTTGTTCTACTGTGGACCTATAATGTTGAGGATTAGGATGGTGAGGATATGACGGTGATGCAGGAAAGGATG